>NW_021940517.1:1144322-1234410 GCF_001715985.3 Manacus vitellinus | reverse complement strand
GACGTGCTAGGAGCGGCGGTGTCCGGCAGCCAGGACCAAAGTTAATGTGCTCCATCCACTGCAGCTGCAGGGGCAAAGCAGCGCGGCGCGGTTGCTTGTACGTATTCCTCCTTCCCCACGCAGCTACTCGGTGTTGTTACTTGGTTTTTATTACTTAAGAGATCATCAGGAAGCTTTGATGTAGTTTTCGATAGCTTGGTAGAGCGTTTGTCACAAAGCTAGATAAAAATCGCTGCATTCTTCATATAGCTCGCTGAAGACAGTCTTTTTTAATAGGGCTGGGGCTGTTGCTTGAAGTTCTGTGAAAAATTCAAATGTGTTTCAATACATACTGTACGGTATTTGATGATAGATTAATCGCAATGAACCAATGCTCCCAAAACTAAAAAGAAACAGACACGTCATGTTGACATGTGCACAGTGTCACTGGGTAATGTCAAGCAGGGTTAACTGCTTTTCCTGAAAGATGCGCATTGACAAAAATGTAGAGAAAGCATAGTTCTCGTAATAGTAAAAATGCCTTGGATTATTGCATTCCATCTAGTGTTTATAGTATATTTCCCCTTTAAACAGGCAGAGCTCATTATTTGGACATGAGAATTTTTATTTCATTTCAGGGGTTTGTTTACATTAAGTAAAACTTAATGGCTTATGTAAGGTAAGTCAATTTTATTGCTTCCATCATTGAAAAAAATTATATAGTCAGTCAGAAAACATTATCTTTGTTATCAAAAAGTAGCAATGTTACAAACCATTTTTTAAAATATAGGTTCTTAGTTCATCAGTAGCATGCCCACAGCACACCGCAGTATGGCTGTGGATGACAAAACATTGCAGTTCCTATTTAGTAACATGATTATGTTTGCTCTTTTCCAACCTTGTTTTAGGATTGTGAAAAGATAAAATACAACTTTACATGCTTAAGAGAATTGCCATCCTTTTGCTTCTTGTAGACCAGTCTGGATGATGATGCATTTTTGTAGCCCTTTACTCACTGATTTTTAAGCAGTGAGTGAAGGCTCTTTTTAACCCTGAGAAAACATGCTGTCAAATCCTTCCATTTGATTAAGGGCATCCGTGGAACAGCAAGCTTTCATCCTAAAATTAGATAAATGTCGATGATGTTAGAATAATTGTTCTGGACTGATGATTCTCACAGTAAAAAGAGCATATGGAGACCTTTTTTTCAGCAGATTTGGTGCAGCTGTTCCCACACCACTTCATTATTGCTTCCAGCACATCAAGTGTTTCCAGTGCTTGAATAGGAGCAAGGTAAGAAATACCAGCACAAATTGTTGTGCAGTAACTATCAGTTGTCTTACCTACTAATAGGAACTGTAGAGCTTATCGTATGTTATTTTGTGCTTATTTACTGGAGAATGAAATGGTGCACACCAGCAGTTGAGGAATCACTCATGCAGCGCAATGCAAAATTCAAGCCCTAGTTTGCTATATGTTAATCTGAATTATTTTCTTAGAACAGTACAGAAATTGAGACAAAGCTATATGATAAAGCTGCCCATTTAATTAGGCCTAAATGACAGAAAAAATTCATATCCTTTATTTTTTCTGTAAATACTTCAAGACTGTGAATTTAAATCTTTAGAGAAAAGCCTGTGGAAAAGCTGAGTGTTTTAATAAAATGCAGATCATTCAGCATTAGTTTTAAATAAGCAAATCAGCACGATATCTTTCTTTATCAAAAACACAGTAAAACCAAAAAAGCTACCTAAAAACCCCTCTCAGCATACCTTATGTTCTTCTTTCTGCCTTTACCTTCCCACACTTCCACATCCTAGGAAAGGGTGTTTTAAGAGTTCCAAGGAGATGAAAGTAGAATTAGTTCTGGTTAAAGAGCTGTGAGAAGGTATAGCTCCCATCGAGACTGGCATGACTACAGCCTGATCTACAGAGGCACTAGAAATACTCTTACACTGTCTTAATTTTCCTGTGTTCCCATGGGGAAAGAAGGCAGGGGGGAGGACATGACGCAGGACTGGGTAAACAGGTTCTGTGAGTATGGGTGAGAGGTTGTGTGGTCTTGATGTCAAGGGGAAGGGGAGGGGGCAGAAAGAGAGAAGTTGATTAGTCTGTTTCAAGATAATCAGGTCCTGTGGTCTTGAAGAGTTCTTTAGGTAAGTACTCAAGGTCTTAGCTTCAGTCTAGACACAAGCAGAAGTCCCTATCTTTAACTCTTGTGTTTTCATCTAGGTGGCCTTTCTTGTATCACGTAGCCTGTAGTATTCTCCAACAGTTTCTCTTTTAAGGTGAAGTTTCATTGCATTAATCTAATCTCAAAGTTAGAAAAATTATGATAATGTGAGCAGCAGCCTCTATATATTACAGTAAAGGTCTGCAATGATCATAAAAAGCAAATTCAATTACTGCTATAATGTTCATAGCTGATAACACCTTGGGAAATGGGAGATCTGAAGGCTAATGACTCCTGGGAAGCATACTCATTCAAAAGTGTTGGCTATTACTTCCAGCATCTCCGTTGACCAAATCATAGGCATATACTGTTGGATGTTGTCACCCTTCTGCAGTGCTGTCTGTATTAGGAAGATACCACTGTGCTATATTACCCTTCTTTAGGGAAAGAAACAGTTCTTCACTTAACCATTACAGTCACTTGAAAAACAAACCCACACTGTGTGTGTGATTCGTTATTGACTCGTTCATGGTGTACAAGGTTGTAGCTACTGTAACTGTAATGCAGTAGTCAGACATGCCCAATACCGGATGAACATTTGAAATTCATTTATCTTTTAAGCAAGGTGCTTAATTCAGTAACAGAATAAGGTCTAGAGCCAGACTAAAAATCTTGAGAACCAATTAGATTGAAATTCTGTGCAGTGTCTGACAATGAAAAACATATTTCTCTTGACATTAAGCCAAACCAACAGGTAACTTTTCAAACAGAAGCTATAGTAGCATGTCATTCAAAGTAATAAGCAGATGATGTGTTCATAGTCTAAAAAGGGACATTTCTAGGTGTTCTGTGTAATCCTGGAAGAGATAATGCCTAAATTTGTCCACTAGTGATGTTAAGTCATTGCTGAAGAAGTAGAAGATACAGGTTTTAAGCACACCTGAGTCTGGAAGGATTCAGATTTGTATCTTTTATACTTAAATTACATCAAGCTGTACAACTGTGAAGAAGGGTGTAGTAACCCACAGTATCACTCCTGGTAGAACTGGCTATTCCTCATGTTGGAATAAAGAAGGCAGAAAAAGAGATACCTTTGTGATTCACCCACTTATACAAGAGTAGGAATTGCTGCAGTCTCACTGTTCCTGTGGTTGTGTATTAATTATGCGGTCATTAAGCTGGGAAGAAAAGACAATGCTAAGTAAAATAAAAGGAGTATTTTTCCACCTTTGACCTAAATCTTGTACCTGGCAGTTTTCTTGGTAAGGTATTATTTCATATACCTTATGTTACTGTTGTGGGATAGTGTTACATAGACAGAATGGAGAGGCCTAAATTCTGCTTCCTATAATATTAAGTATTTTATGTAACTCTGTGTAGTTAGGGAAGGCGTGGGTGTCTCTGTTTTGGGCTTCACTTTACCTATCTGCCAAACAGTCATCGGTATGCACAAGAAAGATGTAAATCAATATATATTAGATTACATCTACTTTCCAGATTACCATAGAATGATTGCCTAGTAGATTGTACTTTTAAGTAGATTATTTCCATGGATATGCAATGGCTGTACATGCAATTTCTTTAAGTACTATGTAGGCTTTTCTCCAGAAAAGATAGCATTCTAGCAACAAGAAAAGGTGTGTCTGTCTAGAGAGGGTGGTTGTTCTGCTGTACTCTTGAGAAATCTCTGCATTGAAAACAAAGTTTAAATTGGCTACTTTTCACATTCTTCAGTAGGAGATGAAAATGAAGTCTCATGTATGCCAGTTTTATTACGGTATTGCTGAGAAAGGCAGAAAACAGTGAGAAGGAGGGAAAGAAAAGCAATCTGACAAGGCATAGAAAAAAAAATACCAGCAGTTACAGAGAGAAAACTAAATTGAGGTAGTGCATTGTAAACATAAAATTTACCCATTTTATCATCTCCTTCATAACAGCACTTAAATTTTAAAAGCCGGGGGGAAAAACTATTTACAGAACATATTTGAATCCTGTATTCTGAAGGTGTGTTTTACCTCTAAGCTCATAAACATTCCTACACCTTATAATTTATGAACACTTGCATTGTTTTAGTGCATTTTACTGTTGGATTATGAGTAATCGATGCTCTACCTAGGTCAATAAAAGAGGCAAAGTAATCTCTTGAAATACACCATGCACATTTCCAGTGGTTCTAATCCCATGCACAGTCCTATAGCTTCAGTTAGTGTGCTAGATACGACTCTTTCCATCTCAGCAGTCACAAAACTACTACCTTAGTGGTATAGCTGTGCTCACATAATGGGGAATTTCAGATGGCTTCTGGCCTGTCACTTTTGGAAGCAAAATATGAGCCAATCTGTGCCACACATTGCAAAGTGGGAATAGCGGTGAGTGTGTATTACTGTAAGTGCTGCCTAAATCTGTGGAGACACTGAATTGACCACTGCTAAATATGATATCTGTCATTGGGAGTCCAGCTAACATCCATTCAAGTTAAAAGACTGCAATATTTTTATTATTTGGAAATAAGGAATATTGAGAGATCTTGGCCATTATTTCAGACATACTTGGTTTTTTACCTTCTATCTGTTTTGAACTAGATGCCTAAATTTAAAATTATTCAGGATAACATTCTGCATTTTAATTGATGCAGTCATCTCACCTACAGTAGTGCCCTCAGCAGCTTTTTAAAATTTGCTATATGTAACTAAAAATATAATGTTGAAAGACATACTTTTGTGTAAGATACATAATCAGAAGTATTTTACTTGTAATCATAGTGAGAAATGTTTTCACTTTTACTATAGGATTAAAAAAAATAATAAAAAGTTCATGTCAGGGAAATTTGCAGATTTATTTTGGCAACCACAGTGGCAAAGAGCTGACATGTAAAGAAACAGCTAAGTTCTGTTTCTTGGGTACACCCTCTTTTGCTAAAATACCACAGTATGTTGGTTACTGTGAAATATAAATATTTTCAGTCTTAACTTTGTAAATAGATTTAAAATAAACATTCTTCTCAATTACCACTAAAACCAAATAGAACTTATAATGCAATTCAAGTATTAATTCAACTTTTCCTTTTTAACATGTGAAATGTGAATGTATATGTATATTGACTTACACTGTGGGATTGCTAGTGATGTGTTGCGTGTTCTTCTTAACGTTCAGTATTCAAAGAGCAGCAGTTCTTACACAAGGAGCTTATATTTAACTGGACGGAAAACATCTAGACAAATTATAAGAAAACTTTAGCATTTTCTTAAACTTTGCAGAATGAGCAAGAAATATTTGTATTGGCAGGCCTTCTAAGACAGTGTAATTAATCGGTCTGAAAAGTTCCGAGTCTTATTTTTTACTAAAAGTCTTTTTTTTCCCTGCTCAAAATACTTTCTATTTTCCAAGTTATTATTAAATATAAACCCTTTTTCATGCGTTTAATGGTAAATAGAAGTATCTGGAGCTACAAAGCTGTGAGAAAAGAAAGGGACTAAGCAATATGAATGCTTATAGCTTCTGGAGATTGAAACAGAGTTGCTGAACAGTGTTCATCCAAAGCAAAGGACAGAGCAGTGCTATAGTGGTTGTTGTTTACCCATGCAAAGACCATTGTGTTTCCATGCTGTAGTATGCTCAGAAGCTTGCTCTGTTCTTTATCTGTCCGTTGCTATTTGTGCCTTCTCTCTAAAAGGAAGCAGCAGTGTTCAGTTTCTTTTGCACTTTAGGAAGCCTAAAGTTTGTTTTGATTGTGAATTACTTGATGTCTCCCATTTTTTCCTCCTACCCACAGTCTTTCTGTTGAGTGTGGGAGACTTTTCCTGGAATGTAGTAGCCACACATATTTGAGTTATGATATGCCCCAGAACCTACTTCACAGTTTTCTACTCATCAGAAGCTATGAAACACTTTGTAGTCAAGTACCTCAAGTTGCTTGAATGAAGGGCAAGAGTGCACAGACTTATTGCTTAAGCACTTGGATAAATTCAGAATTTCCTTGTAGAAACAGGAAGCATCCCAAATCTCATGCCATCTTTGTCAGAATTTGTAGGCTGGTGCATATTAAGTCCCTATTTGTCACCAGAGTTCAAAGGACAAGTCTTAACAATCAGTAAAACACAACTCTTGGGCTCAAAGCCAAAAGATTAATGTTTCTGGGTTGTTTGCTTATCTAGGAGATGTGACTCATTTTGTGCTACAGTTATTTAATACAAGATCATGTAATTTTATATAGCTGATACTGGATCTGATTACTGTTTAAAATGAGTTCATTGCTTGATCAGAGTAAGTAATTGTTACAAGTTTATAAGCACAATAAAAGATAGGATTCACTTGTACTCCACTTGAATCTCCAGAAGGTCACTTTAAAGCCATAGTTTGCAGATGTTTTTTACACCTTTTGGATGTCTGGAGTGGCCACTGCAAACTGTTGATCCATCAGCTGCATGCAGAATCGTTTTCTATTTACCACTTTTGCTCTCGGAATAGTCTGAGCAACAGCTTGAGTTCAGGATTTTGACAAGAACTAAATTACTTGTTGAAGGTAATGCAGTCATTCCCAAGCTTTTGGCTTGGTGTGTTAATATTTTACATTCATCAAGTCATTGTGTTGGCCAGACCACAGAGCAGGGAGGCAAGGGAATAAGCTGAAAAGTTCACTACAGTATAGAGGCGAAATACATGCAAAAATCACTGCAGCTAAATTTGAAGTGTCTGGAAATTATGCTTTACAGTGCTGGCCGTCTCTCAAAGTCTCACAGTTTTTGTTATTATTCTTACTTTGAAATGTTTTGTGTCCCAGATTGTGACTGAAATACAGGGAAGGGAAACAATGCATTTCCTGTAGATTCAAATGACTTCTGTACAGATCCAGTTCACATGAGTCCAGATATTCCTGTTCATTTAGAACGTGAGAAGTTTCCATGTACATATCAGAGCTTTTCTCATAACTTGTAGAAGTTTTTAAGGATGCTTCTCTAATAGGCAGTTATTGTATAATTAATAAATAAAAGTGATTACTGAAATGTTAGTGTTATCTCTTAGGGTATTGTATTTGTTTAAAAATATATATATGAATGTTTCATGAGCAGTTTTCTTCACCTTTTAGGTATTTACATAACTTGTCAAACTGTTAAAGAAAAGTTATTACACTTACATTGATTACAGGTTTTTGTTTGAACAAAACAGGTATGAAATTGTCTCTGGTTTTAGCACACACCCTCTCTACACACCCCAAATCCTGATACAACTAAAGAACTGTTACCCTGTCAGCAGAGCAGAGAAATGCACAAATCAGTTTCCCAGAGGGTATACTATCCAATACACTATCCAATTTGCATAACACTACTGTTTGGATATGTATTAACAAATGAATATTTAGTCTGGTCTGGCAGTATGCTCAAAAAACAACAGGTTGTGGCGGGAACTATACAGAAAACAGTATTTGAGGCAAGGCAGTAAAAAAGATACTATGACTTTTTGTTGTAATATTTTGATAAAAGAAAGCATGAAAACAGTTGTTAAGTAATTACACAGCCTTCCTTCTACCCACCCTAGAAAGGTCTGTAAAGTCTCTGTTATTTAGGAAGCTGGCAAAACATTTCTCTGTTAGAGGTGGAGGTGAGGCACTGCTTGACTTAAAGCATTTCCCCATCTCTAGAATGTTTCTCCTTGCTTTTGAGGAGTCATGACATAGCCAATTAGATGGCCAATTTTCATGCCAGAGGGTGGTCTTCCCCTTAGCAAGTCAATTAAAATATACACTCCTTCCTTGGTTTTCCTTCGAGGTAGTCTATTTATAGCTATCCATCTGATTTTCATTACTAGAGGCGTAATTGATCTTTTGTCCCATTCTGAAGTTTGTATTCACCTATCTTACAGGTTAGTAGAAAAATTAATTATCCCTCTGGCTACAGATATATCTTGGTACTTCATGAGAAGTTTGTCAGTGTAGGTGGAGTCCTTTGTGTTAGAGTGACACTGGGTGATTAGTGGGGGAGTCAGAGCAGCTTGCATGCTCATGCTTGTACCTGTTGTTACATTGATGTGGTCACTATCAGGGTTTTGGGGAGGTCTGGTAACAAAAACCAAAAACCCACTTCAGCTGAGTTCATTTAAGGAAGAGATAGAAATAGAGATTAATTTGAAAATGATATACTTGGACTTTTCTGTTATCATGAGTACATAATAGAAGGTTAACAAGGTAGTAAGATAAGCGAATATTATGTGACTAAAATGATCATTTTGCATGTACTATTTATATAATTTTGCTGTAGTTAATCTGATTGATTAGAGTTCAATGAATTCAGTGAGTTACATGTATTTCATTCTAACTTTGTTTTTACAAAAACCAAAAGTTGCTTTTTTGTCTGCTTATGATCAAGAGTTTTGTTATGTGTGAAATCATTACTTGTGTCTTATTACAGACTTTAGTGGCCTTTATGCCCTTTTGGCATAAAAAGAACACCTAAACATAGTAGTTGTAGATCAGGAGTCATTGTATGTAGGTAGTGTGATGTAATCCTTCAAAATTAATTTGATCTCAGATCATAAAATAAAATATTTGTTGAGTGTATTACACATTCCCTCATTTTTTAAAAATTAAAATAAAAAACTTTGCAGAATCCTGAACAATTCTGTGACTCTGTTCAATTGTGCAAATCCATTAAATCCTAAATTTTACTGGTGTTCTGGGGTTTTATCTGTAATTTTTGACAGTGTCGTTTGTTAGAAATGGAGTATTATATGTAAACATATACAACGTTTGGTCCAAATTGTACGGGTTTGTATCTGTACATTGTGATCTCATTATCACTCATTAATTGTCAAATTACCTAAAATTGCTTTCCATATAACCCAGTTGTCCTTTTATGTTATTGTTTTAAGTCTGTATGTCAGTGTGTGGGTGACAAACAGGTAGAAAAATTCCTCCAGCTTCCCAAACATGAAGTATTTTTCTTCTCCTCTCAAAAAATTACACCATAGAACAAAACTAGGAAGAAAGCACGCACATCCTTTGCAAAGCCAGTCTGTTGGGTCATGCGCAGAGCACAGCCAAGCACTGAGACTGAGATTGTATTGACAAGAACAAGATGAATGGCCCTCTGGAGACTATGGGGTTTGTATGCTCGTTTCCACCACCTTTTCATCCTTTTGTACCCCCTTTCAGTTCATATGCAGATTAACTCAAACCAAGTCCACACTAAATACTCTTTTTCACTTTAGTTTTGGAAGGTAGGTGGAGGATCTAAATATTTATGAGGCTTTTTTCCTCTGGTTTATGATGCACTCTTGTTGAACGTTGAGGAATTACGTTAATGAATGCATGCCTGCACACACAGACACAGAAACCAGGCAAAAGGAAAAAAAAACCACACAAAGCGTTGTCAGCTCTAATGTCGGCGCTTACTAAAACAGTTCCCATAAAAAAAAAAAGGCAAAGAGATTTAAAATCCATTGCCAGGAGAAAAATAAATTGTATGACTGAGCACAAAAGAAAGAACAAAGTTTCATCTTTGCTTTCCTCAGTTGTAAATGAAACTCTTGTTTCAGCTCTGAATAAATTTGAAATAGAACTTGTTAATTGAAAAATGAAAGCTTGTCTAAAAAGTCTTAACTGGATTTGTGTTTTCAGTAATGAAGAAAAGGCAAAGCTTTGGTCCTGTGTAGTTTAACATCGGTAGTAATAAACATGGTAGTATTTTCTGATATGATAAAAGGTGCAGTTAGGTATGCTTTAATGAGACAAGTCAGATAACTCAGTGACGCTGGTTTTACCATGATTTTGCCAACTTCAATACATTTATCCAGGAGAGTTAGTTTTTGTGAGACTAAAGGTTCTTCTGTAAACTAAACTGTCTTTTTTTTCAAAGCTAAATGGAATATACTGAGATTATAGCTGGATATACTAGAATATTTATTTTCAAAATTGTTAGTTCAAAACTAACTTAAGGAATATGCCTTTCTTAGATGGAAGACTATATGGCATTAAAATACTAGTACTGAAATACGGGTATTTTAATTCTTTTAATACTGCGTTGTCAAGAAGAGTCAACTGTTCGACTTCTAATCATCTCTGCCTTCCTTCTACCCCTTTTTATTCTCCAAAACACACACAGCAATGCCAAACAGGGCCACAGCTCACACAAGTGGGACAGTAAATTCTTTCACATTCAGGAACCAGAACATGAGATTTTAAAATGTGCTTTTGTGCTATAATTTAAAACCTACTGAAGCAATTGCAAAATACTAGCTCTTCAAGTGCAATAGTATTTAACTGTCTAGGCTCAGTTTTTCATGTTTATAATATGCCTATCTGAAGTTACTAAAACATTGTCCTAATATTTTCATCTTTTTATTGTACTTTGTTTTCAAGATATTCAGTTTCATGTGTAATTAAATCCAATAAAGCCATGTATATTTCATTTATTCTAAAGTTATTGTTTATGATCTTAAAATGCAGATTTTGCTATTTTCAATGACTTTGCCTGTGATATTCAAGGGTTAAGTGAAAAAATTTGGTTTAGCAGATCCCAAAACAGTAAAGAGGTATACGACCTAATAACAAATTAGTATTAAACAACTGAAATCGCATCACTTTTGTTTAATCTTTCATCCTTTAGTCTAAATCTTCTCCCTCTTGCCTTGTCTTTTCCCCCCTACATAGCCAGTTGTGACCACAGATACAGTTTTAGATATTACTTAAGTACTTAAGCTCCTTAATATGAACAAAAAAATCTCACTTCTGTCTCTTAACTGGGGAGATTTCAAACTTACTTGGATTTGTCCATCCTGGGCAAATTGAAGCACTTATGTAGTATCTTAGCGAAACAGATTTGCACATCTGTACAGTGAAATGCCTCTTTTCTTTCTGTGGGTGGATTTGCAGGTGGGGGATGCATGACTTCCTTATATATGTGTATAGCACACAATGCATTAATAGGAAAATGAAGAAAATTCATCAAGCTAATAAATGTTGGAGGAAAAAGCATCAGGGAGATGAATACACTTTGAAGAAGGAAGATGCGGGGGTAGAGACAGGCACAGGACAGCTTTTATATGGAGGACAGTAAGGGAAAAACAAAGTTGAGAGACTCCTTGGCTTGAGCAGGGGGCTTTGGGGCTCCCTTTAAGCTATTAACACTCCCAAATGGAGGGAAAAAATAGCGCACCAGCCAAGGTCCTTGAAAGTAGTTTTTTGGGGGGATAAGAAAGGTGGATGAACTATAGGCCTAAATCAGGGAACAGGCATGTTCTACAGGACAAGAGTCCTGTAGAAGGCTTTATTTTATTATACCAAATAAGTACAGCCCCCACCCCCCAAAAATTATTATGATGCTGATAATAATGAATAAATAAATAAATTCAAAGTTCCCAAAGCCAAAGAGCTTATAGCCCACAGGAGTGCCGTATCAATGATAAGGAAAGCAATTATCTGTACTTTTCCCAAAAGGAAATGGCACAGGAAAATACAAGAATGTACAAAGATGAGCCCAAGGTAGGCGTGTCCCTGTCATCTGCATCTAAGTCCAGCATGCTGGTGTTAAGGACAAGCCTGCTTCTCCAGGCTCAGAGGTTCATGTGGAAAGGGAGGAGCCAGAAAGTCCTGCTTCCAGACAATGAAAACGCACAAATAAAACACTGATGCTTTCAGTGGATTCTTAAACGCTAGACCATGAGCCTACCTAGTGATCTGCCTTATGAAGTTTTGTTTCAAAAACAGCTAAGGGTACGAGCATATTCCTTACTCTCCAGATGAGAGAATCCCACAGTGGATTCAGACTTTAGGTCCCTGGGCAAAATCCTAATTCCTGTGGGGAAAACAACAAAAAGAAGAAAAGGCATGGAACTGATTGTAAGGATCAAATCACAGTGCTGTCAGGATTACCAAACAGGTTGAGATTTCCAGCAATAGAAATTCCCCTTTGGTTGTTTGTACTCACATTTCTACCATTTTTCCATTCAATTTGCTCAAATACAGAATTCACAAGATATGGAAGTATTTTAAAAAAAAAAAAAAAAACCAAACAACTGGAAACCACCAAACACAAAACCCACACACCACTAGAAATTGCAGGTAAGTTCTCTCAGCACTCAACCTTTGTGGTGAACACTAAAAATGAGCAATCTTCCTTTTTCCTAAGGCTGATTCTGAAGTGTTATCACATTATGTCTGAAGGCAGTGGGGTGCAACCATGTGTTTTCAAGAAAGTACTTTCATGAGTCCACTTCATCTTGAGGCTTGTATCTTTCCAAGTGGCATCCTGCATAAATTTGCCTTTTTTTTCTTCCCAAAAAGAAATTTCCTACAGATGAATCACAGCATTCTAAATGGAATCTGCCACCTGCCTAAGCTATGAGAAGTCTAGCTGTTTCCATTTAACAGTCATCTCACAGATGGGAGGTGTATCTCCACGGATGGCACTGAACTGAAAGGGAATCTGAAGGGCTTGGTTTTTTGGGGGGAGTTTGATGTATGTGCTTACAGTATTTGTCTTTTGGTGCCTGAACAACTGATTTAGGTGTAAAACTTGAAAATTCTCTGTCTCCTGCACTCAGAGATGTCTCAATTTCTGCTGATAGATAGAACTAAGAGCTCTTAGCAGACAGAAAGGTACAAGGGGCTGAAGCCGCAATTACCAAAATGAGATGTCCTAAGACAAATTTCTCAAAAGACATTCCCCTCTAACATTAGGGGGGGGAAGCAATTTTGTTCATCATCTCTGAAAATATTGACAGAGCAGGCCTACAAATTTTTTTAAGTTGTTATGGGTGATGCTGGCTTTTTTCTTCTTATACAGAAGCAATGTTCAAACTCCTAGTTCAGATTCATAAGCATAGTTCTATTAAGACTCCTCTGCCAGTTTAATGTCCAGGAATATCCTTCAGATGCCTAACCATCATTAATTAATTGATGAAGGAACCTGAGCCTACCTCCAGACACAAAGATTTATTACCTTGGGTACAGAACTTCTTCAAGTGTCATAACAGAAAGGCTGTAAGATGCTGGTAGAGTAAAACAGAACACCATTCCTCCCTCTGACACAAATCAGCTTCAGATTTCTTCACAAATCATCAAGAGGTTAGCTGTCATTCTTCAGGCAAACAGCTTCCAATAGCAACAGTGCTGACCTAGGAAGGAGGAAGGTGGATTTGGAAGAGTTTTACTCTCCAAGAACAGTATTTTTCTTACCATGCTTTCTCCTATTTGATTTTCTCCATATAAAGGTGGAAGGGCAGAAGAATAGGTTCTCTTTGATAGCTGTTTTCTTACCTGTTGCTTTTGCCAGCAGAATCTACACACTTTATAGATACAGAGTGATTATTTGAAAGGCAAAAGATGATACAAGTAAAACTTGCACACCTATTTGAAGGAGAACACAGAATAAACTGATATGAAGCCTGTACAGTTATTCCAAGAATAAATATTCCCTGTTTCCAAACATCATAATTTGCCTCCATTCCATTTCTTGACATTTTTTTAAGCAATAATGTTGCTAATTTGATTTTCAAGGATTTTCTTTATAGAAGCATGAGAATTTTGGTTTTAAGAACTGTTGGATATCAGGAATTAAATCAATGGAGGAAGCTTACAGAAGCCTCAAGAATCATTTCATCCTAAAGATCACCTAGTGTTCCTAAACTGTGTGGATGGAATTTGTTCCCGTAAGTGTAATGCGTAATGTGACCAAATATCAACGTGCATAAGTCGAGTATTAATTGCGTAAAATTTGGGAGCATTCTAAAAGTCTATTACTGAATCAAATATCTTGATTTTTTCATTTGTCAAAAGAAAGAAATCGTGAAAGCTGGAAACTGATCAATTAACATTTTGTGATATTTGTCTGAAGAAGGTAAAAGGGTTTGTTTTGTTCTTTAAACAGTTTACTAGAGTGATTTTTAAGAATAATGTCATCTAGATAAGAGTAATGATCTAGAAAGACACTGAAATGAGACAAAAGAAATCTGAATTTAATGTCAGCTTCTGATACGGGTTTTTGTCTGCATCTCCGCTAAAAAGTTGATCAAACAGAACCAGGACTGAGCTGCAACCATAACGCTGATCACCGTGGGCTGGCCATGTTCATACTGTTAAGGTTTTATGAGGTTACAGCATGGTAACCTGTCAAACGGTGCCCACAAGTCTTTGGGAAAGTGCTAGTTGACCTTGAGGGAAAACTGTCCAGGGGCTCTTCTGACACCTGAGCAGCACTGACACTAGGATGCATTTCCTTGCACTGTTGAATTTCTCAGTGCACATGTAATACCCATGAGTTTGATCAGAGCATGGGACTGTTCTATCATTAAGTGCCCCATTAGTGGGGAATAACTGTTTTTCCTTTCTTCCTCTTCTTATCTGCTACATCTGTTGGGATTATGGTATCACTGGTAAAAATAATCTCTCTCTGTTATGGGTAAAAAATCTATTACAGTCAGAACATAGCTTTAATTTGAAGTTATTCCATACTACATTAATTAGAGTAGCAACAAAAAGATTTCCAAAATTTAGAAAAGTCTGATAAAAGAAATCTTAGCTCCCCTCACAAGTGAATCTGTAAATATACTAATATACAGTAGATGTGTGTATATATTTTTTAAATATACTATGGAAGAGTTCTTCATTACTGCATTCCTCTGCCAGCAGAATTAAGATAACAATCTAATACACAGCTATTTGAAAGAAATGTTCTAGCTAATTAAATAAGCTTATTCTTGCATTATGAATGACTCCTCCAAATACCTGGATATGTTTCCACATAGGCATATATGACATTTCACTCAAAACTGACAGTGTTTAACAAAGAAAACAAAGGTAATTAGTCTTTTCTTGATAATCTTTTATATTATCTTTTAAGATCAGGTTACATACCATATCATTTAAATTATAGCAGAAAAAAACTGCTTAAGAAAGATGAAGTTGCTGCAGAAATGAGGGACAGCAGAAGTAAAATAGAACCCAAGCATGGGACAGGTGTTTTAATGCCTCCATACTTGAGAGTGAATTTTCTTCTAACACTGGTAGCTGTGCATGAAACAAATGTAGTAAAGAAAACAGCCAAGGATAACAGTAACTGCACAAAGAGGGACCTTGCACAATACAAAACAAAGAAAACCAACTTAGTAAATTGGAAACTTTAAAACCAGGAATTCAGAAAACTAAATATTTCTTCTGTTCCTCTAGTAATCATAGTTCCAAGTAAAAATGGGTGAAATAGCCATGAAATAAGCAAAGTAGCTGTCTAATCATACTTTGAAATGGCAGTCTCCAAAACTCCAGACTTCTGGATTTACTAGCTCCGTCAAAAATGTGCATTTAGTACTAGCTGCCAACATTTCTAGGGACAAATGTATTAAATAAATACTACAGTGCGTGGCAGAGTTTCCTCAAGTGATAGTAAATGATGTGACTTTGCAAACTGATACAGTACCTCCTCCTCCCTTGGTCCAGGGAAAGGAGGAAAAAAAAGGTGATTGAGCCAAACACTTATTAAGGCCCTTCAGATCTGATTAAAGTCAGATTGCAGGAAACATTTAATATAAAATATAAAACACAACCTTAGTTAGACACACACATCTCTGAGGATATCAATAAATGGTTCGTTTTTGATAAGTGAGATTTAATGTACTGAAATACAGGAATGTTTCTGAAACGTCATTCAAGGAAGCGTGAGAAATAAACAAGCTTAAACATTTAAAACTCAACACCAATTAGCAGACCATTCTTTTTTTAAAAAATCTGAAATTCAGTTTTATTTAGCTTCAGTCAAATGCCATAAAGACTTCGTTTTGAGAAGAATTGGGTTTGGGCCTTGAGAAACAGTTTCTGAGTTGGTATCTTCATTCACAGAAGGCTACATAAGCAACAGAATGTGTTGGATGCTTTAGGTTTTCGCAGTGAATCAGAAAATAAATTTAAGGACAGACCTCCCCATCTGAATTGTTTTTTTGTCTATTTGTTCTTACCTTTGCATGAAACAGAACCTGCGAGGTCAGAAATGGGATCTCTGTCTTGTGCAGCTATCTGGTAACAGCACCGAGTTCAGCTTAACCATGCATGTTCTTAGCAATTTCAAGCAAAGTCTTCTGTGTCCATTCAGAGAAGCACTTTCACTCCCTTTTGGCCATTTACACTACAGAAAAGCTTTTGCAATTTGCTTAAAACTGCCAAGAACTCCAATATCTCTTCTTGTAAAGGTTTCTGTTCCAATTCAGACTTGGAGCGTTTGATTTGTGTTGAATGGTAGCTTGCTGGTTGTATTTCAGAGGTGACAACAGAAGAAAAAACTGTCACAAAGAAAGATCTGCAGGAAGAAATGAGGACCCAATGTGTCTCCAGGGACAGGAGAGGGTTGAGGAGAGGGTTTGTGTCTGAAGCCAGTGAAATAAAGGTGTGAAATAAAGTAGTGACAGGATTCTTAAATCTCACATCATGCCATGACTGTTCTGTGAAGAAGCCCAGGGCTGCAGAACAAGGAGATCTCTTTACTCTAGAACTATTTTCTTGCCAGCAAGGAAGAGGAGAATGAGCATTCCTACGTGAGTGCAACCTGTGAGAACACTCACCTGCATCTGTACTGATATGACTTGATTTTGTCACAATGGTTACCTGAGTATTGGTGGGCACAGTTTTTCCTGTGTGAAAGTGAATGGCCTCAGTTATTCTGCTGTCATGGGATGTGAAGCAAACAATTACTTTTGTTCAGGTTTTTGTAATTCAGAGTAAGAATATGTGAGCATAAATTCAGCAGTGGATTTATACTGCAGTCAGTTCATGAAACCAGGTAATACTGCTTTTTAAACTAGACAGAAGATTCAAGCCCACCTGACATCGATGGATAACTTAATTCAGTGATTCAGCCAGCACTTCATCCCTAATTTTCCATTAGAATTATTAAAATTACAACATACCTTTGAAAGAGGCTTTTCTTAAAAATAAATAAATAAATAAAACAGCATTTTTAATTTCAAAGACTGTATTTGGAAGGTTTTAAAATTGTGTCTGATATGTACAATAAAAATGGCAAATATTTCTTCTGCATTATTGTTTTTAATATCAGATATTTAAACAGATATTTAAAAGACCACAGAATAAGCAGCAGTACAAATCATAGAACACCAGAAAACTT
The DNA here is from genome assembly GCF_001715985.3 of Manacus vitellinus. Taxonomy (NCBI): domain Eukaryota; kingdom Metazoa; phylum Chordata; class Aves; order Passeriformes; family Pipridae; genus Manacus; species Manacus vitellinus. The sequence continues at coordinate 1,217,154 of NW_021940517.1, read as the reverse complement.
CACAATATCATTAACTACAAATAAACTGAGTCTTAAACTCTGCATTTTGTATTTCTTCATGTACATGAAGAAATACTTAAGACTACCTTAAGAGACATCAAAAGCATAAGACACTTTTTAAAAAGTTAAAAACCATGCAGATATTAACTGTGACATGCAAATGTATTACCAAAGAAGATAACTGAAATTTTTTTTATATTCCTATATTACTGATTATACCACATCAAAGAAAAACGTGCATTTCAGCAATGGTTTTGCTGCATTAAAATCAGTGGAACTGCCCACCCAGGCTGTCACAGTATACTCAGTGAAAGAAGGTGGATACTGCATGATGTCTTCTTAGGTAATCTCTTTTAAATAATTTGCATGTGGTGCTGGACTATGTCGATATTTCCCTTCAATCCACTGGAATGCTGAAGTAGGCAATGCATTATGAGGCCTTTGATGAAGGGAGGCAGGGAAAGGAAAAGGCTCTAACTCAGGTACTTCTCACTCCTGGTCTCTATCCTTCATAAATCTTGGGGGGGGGGGGGGGGGTAAAGGCACTGTTATTGGAAACCTTGTTTTTTCAAAAGTAAATGAAAAAAGGAACATGCAAAGAAGATGTTCCTGAGGATGAGAACATACAGAGGCTTCTTCTGCATCCCCCCCCCGCCACCACCCCAACATGGTTAGGTTTTCCAGAACTTAAAAAGCACTGAGATGACTTTAACCTTTCTCAGAGAAAGCCTCAGTCTCAGCAGATGGGAAGTAGGCCTTTTTCTATTCACTACCAGAAAAACTCAAATATTTATTGGAATCTGTGATGCACTTAAGGAAAAGGAGAGTGAACTGCAAACAGTGAACAGAAAGAAAGGAGCAAACTAATGCTGTGGGTGCCAGGTCACCTGCAGAAGAACGCCTTCTCTGAAGCAAGAAGGCAAATGTTCAGCAGTGCCTATAGGGATCAGAAGCTATAGAGAGAAGGAAAGGATTTAGCATACAGCTTTAGTGCCTTTCAACCTCAGCAGCAGAAAAAATGTAACATGAAAGTAGAAAAATGCAAAGAATTGGAGCAAAGAACAAAATGAACCCAAGAGGAATTCAGAGGGTGGTGTCGAAGAATACTTGTCGTGAACGGGACAGAGCAGTCACAGTAAGGAGGTGATAAACAGAGTGCCAGAGGCATGACGGCATGTGCTGTGGAAAATAAAGTTTGTAACTACGGACATTTTAAGAATGCATTCATTCACTGAATACAGTGCACAGAACACAATGTCTGGAGGGCCAGGGCACTGTTCCTCCCTGAAGTGTTAACCCACTTTTTCTTTAAAAGTTACTTTTTTTGGTGTTAGACCCTACTGTGATACACATCACTGAAACTTTCTCCCTCTTTTGCCTCTGTTTTACTGAGTAGGAAAGTTCTATGACTTTCCATCTGAATTGTTTTACCCGTGCTTCCATTACTAGCATTCTGTAAATAAAGTCTTTGAGGTTGAGTACTGCATATAGATTATGTCACTAAAAGCAATGGTAACCCTCTACCCTGTGCTACTGCTTTTCTTATTATATTGCATAGACAATCTACTAGATCTAGTGTTCTCTGTTTTCCCACCTACAAGGGACATATTTCCTCTCTTTTCCAATACTTCTGTTCCTTTTTCTGTCCCCATAATACACATCTCATGTTAAAGTTCCTTTTTTCCACTTACCCTAATCTTCCATGCTTACCTCCAAAACAGATATACATCATCCTTAGCTTTCCTTGGATCTAATTTACTACTTCTTCACAATTCAACTTCTCACCCTCTTCCTACCTCTGAGTTCCAGGTGATGCCTTTAAAGTCTCTCAGGTGGGTACATCCTCCTTATTCCTTTCACCTGCTACTCCAACTTCAAACATGTAATTCAAACAATTAAGTCTACTCACTTTGTTGTTCTGCTACATCTCTTTCCATCTGTCTCACAACTCCTGACTTTCTAAGCTTTTGGCATCATTTCTTTCCTGCCTAATTACCCAGACTTGTCTTGTAGTGCCACTCTCCCTGATCTGTGCTAGTTCGGTTGGCTTCCGTGTGCCACATGTCCCCTTGTCCTGCAGTAATATCCATGCTTTTCTCATAGCTGATACTCTTGAAATGTGTATTTTGACACAACCAATGTTACAGTATTTCCACTTTCCATTTTGCTGTGTTGTGCAGACACACAAAGGTTTCAATTAGCCTGTAAGCTTGTCGGGACAAGGATCTTTCTTGCCTAACTATAAGGGACCTTTTAAGCACATAACAAATGCTGAGATTTTGGCACCGTCTTATTTCCAGAGGCTTTATTTTGTGGAAAGTAGAGCTCAATGTTTCCTTTCCTCCCCCATTTTCTCTTTGCTGTCTCCTCGATCCATTTGGATCTCCAGGCATAAACATGATTTCACCAGAGTTGTTTTGCAGCTCTGTAAAATTGCATCAGACCCAAAGAAATGTAGAGGTTTCTGGGGTGGCTGTTTCTGCCTGTTACAGTAATACAATTTGCTGGCTGCTGTGTCTTTGCACACAGAAAATTTAAGTCCACATCTTATTCCAGCCACCTTTCCTACAAAGTATAGGTAACAGAGAAGTAAGGAGTACAAATTAAGAGAAACATATACCTCATGTTATCCTTCCAAGAAGCCCTTTTTATTTTTTCTAAAATTAAAATTACATTTTGCTGTCTTGACTTGTACTTTGGGTGTTTCTCAGTTAAATCTTGTTACAAAAGTACTGTGTCTTTGTATCACAGACCAGAAGAACAATTAATCTGAGTTATGTCAGTCACATTATGAAACTGCACCTTCACCCTCTGCCTTTCATGCCACTATTCAGTAAAGTCTGTATCTTGCTCTACTGAATACTGAGAGAAGGATTTCAGTGCAGTATCTACATAAGCAAGAGTTAGAGGTGTAGTTTGTATGAACAGATTATACAGCACTGTAAAATGGAGGAATAATTTAAATAACTTGGAAAATGTCTTTCAAGGCATACATTACACTTAAAATTTCTTCTGCCAATATTTCTGCAAAAAGTTGAATTGCTAATTATTGCAGCCTCCTCTGTGCATCAAATGGAATCCTGATCCCATATTTGGTTTCTCTGGTTTTCCAATAACATTGCTCAAATATCCCCCCCAGCCACATACACTTACTCCATAAGAACAGATGGAGTTTATGCACAGCTGGCTTTTTTTCTGTAACAAATCAAAATGATCAGCTAGACAAGACAGAAATTTGCTAAAATTCTGAATTCTTTCTGCAAGTTTTAAGATTTTATAAGTTATCATTCGTTGTTTATGCAACATCCATGCTCACAAGCATCTGTTGGTTGCATATGGGAGTTTGTCTAAACTCCTTTTCTTATGCTACTGCAGAAGATAAGACACAAGTGTGTAACTTGATCAAAAAGAGAAGAGCTGCAGCAGCTTTGTTTACAGCATGTGTTCTCTGCCCCCTCTGACCTGGGGCAGAAGCAACCAGTAAGAGAGGATGTACTGTATCACGCACAACAAGAACTCAGGGACAGACATAATAAAGCCAAATTTTCCCAGCTGGGCAGAAACAAGAGGAGTTGTGGCTAAGATTCGGTTCTGGCAACTTACAGGAAGATTATGAACAGTTCATAATAAGCAGAAGTCTATCTGGCAACTTTTTCATATGTTTATGCAGATAATCTATCCATTTGGAAAAACTGCAGACCAGGTATATTTAAGGCTCCTGAAACTCGTGGATTTATTCCTAGTCATCAGAAGATGTGCTTATAAATCACGGAGCTTCATTAGCAGAATTCTAGCCTTCAGATTTCTGCCTCCAACCTCAGCTGCCTTTTTTAGTTCATTCAGCTCTATGAACACTGGAAAAGATGAATAAATCCTGGTTTGTATTCTTTCCTTTTCCTGACTATCAAAAATTCAAACCCAACCATTAAATATGCAACATTTACTTAATGGCAGGCTTTGTAAAGGAGCACTGTTCAGACTTTTTGAATATGCCAGAAACCCAGGAAAACAACTTAAAAAAATTTAGGAAAATTACTCTGACTCATTCAGTTTGTTTCCTTTTTTCTATCGTGATGAAACACTGAGCCTTAAGAACGGAGGCTTCCAGGAAGCACTAGGGAATTCTTGTCACTGCTGAGTCCGTTAAATATATCACTATGTTGTGCTACTTTTTCCCCCCAGGCTTAGAATTACCAGTTTTTTAGGTTGCTTTCCCTAAAGGTGAAAGAAAGGAACATGCTCAAAAAATAATAGGAAAGTCGAGAAAATATTTATCACTGGAAAAAAAAAAAAAAAAAGCCATTCCTCCAGATAGCAGAAAGATAGACAGCCATGAATTTAAATCATTAAAGGAGCTGGGTTGACTAGTCTTTACTCTTTCTGGATTTTCTATTCTGAGTGGAGATCAAGTTCCTGCAGTTCAAAACTTGGCACACTTTTCCCTTTCTTATCCATGCTGCCTTCTTCAGGTATCTTCTCCTTTCTATTCCTATTGTCTAACTCTAGTCATGGTTTTGAACTTTCTTAAGTATCCCATCTTTATTTTTAAAAAGCTTTTCCTCTATAAATCTCAAGCCATCTAATCAATTAACACAATAAAATTAAACTCACATAGACTGGTTTTCAACCAGTACTTAAATCAAAGTTCACTATTTCTGTTTCAGACTTGAAATTCAAAAACCTTTTTTCCAAAAATTTCATTTGGTCTCGTAAAAGAGATTTATTTCCTCTCTCTTGAAAGGAGCTATTCTTTTGTGAACACTGCCACCAGTGTGCTCTTGGACCTTGCTTTTGTATGTTGCTGTCCTGTGCTATATATTGTATTTCTCTGATTTACATCGTGTATAACTCAAAACCAACACCTTGACTATTATAAGAATTTTATCAAGAATGCTCCACAAATAACAGCACTGTAGGAGATCAGTTTTGTCATTTCTTTGCTAAAATTCGTTACAGCATTTTGCTTATTCATTGTACAGTAATGTCTTGTTTAGGACTAGCCTAATCCAAAAGGCACATTCAAAGCCTGTATCTAGATTTTAGAACAAAACCAAAGTTCAAGGCAAACTCCAAAATCTGGGTGTACGTTTGTATTTTCACACCTCCCACCACACTGTAGCTCCTACAATGCAGTACAATAGGATTAAAGTCTTCATTTCTAGCCAATTTATTTTCTAATTTCATCTGGCTTTGTTTTATATTTTCACAATCCAGTGACTGTTGACACTGCAAGACAGGAGTAAGTCACATACACAATGTTGTGTTTGGATGCTGCAATATATTACAGAATTCAGACAGAAATAGAAAATGGCAAAGCATGTGCAAAAGTCATCTCACAACTTTGCCAAGTCATTCTGGGTTTCTCTTAGGCTTGGTAGTATTTTATTCAAACTACTGAAGAATACGCAGCAATATTTTTTGTTTTAAATAATGAGCATGGTCTGCTTAAAATAATGTTCCTTTTTCAATATAAACAAACCGCAGCCTCCATGCGTTCTATATTTAATCCACTGTAGCAAGTAAGGGGGATGGAGAGATATTGCAGAAAATTTGCCCTGCTTCTGTTTCTTGACTTCCAAGAACTGTTGGTCTTTTACAAATGAAAGGGGAAAAAAAGTCTTTGTATGTAGAAACTGCTGGGTGCTAATTTGACATGGCAATGAGATGAAAGTTGGATTCATGCTAGTTTCAACATCAGAGGATTGGAATGTAGCCTACTTAGCATAGAAGTCAAACAATTCACAGGCAATAGATTGCTTTCCACTTCTAGATCTGCTAAATAAATAGAAAACTAATTAACAGTATAGTATGGCAGATGTAGCAGGTTTGAATTTCATTAGAGCACTGGCTGAGAACTGAAAGAATCACGAAGTCGTTATATGTCCTAGTATGTAATGAATATTCCTTACTATCTTTTCCGTGGGACAGACAAGATACTATTTATAAGCCCTCTGCATAAGAATTTCCTAATACATTTCCACTTAAAATAAGAAAGAAAGTATAAGCCCTTGAAATTATGTAAATATTCTTTTAATTTTCCATAAAATAGCTTTGGTTCCATAACAGCAGCGTTACATTTCTTTTGCCTTGTGCATTTCTGTTCAGCTACTTAAAGTTTATTAAATATGTTTTTCACAGGTCATTTTTGTGTTTCATATCTATACTTCTTTTTCCTTGATGAAAAGTGATAATAGGTTGTATTTCTGTAGTGTTATGAACAGAGATCACACAAGACAATATCTATACTCACATTCTGAAAGGGAAAAAAAAATTAAGGCATTTATTTTTAGACTTTTCCCCCTAAATACACATTAAACTGGACTTCCTATATCCCAAAATTGCATAACCAGATTTGGCAGTATTAATTAACAATAAAAGTAGTGTTTTGCCCCATAAGAATCAATAAGATAATTATGTTACTTAGGAAATGGTAGTCATATGATTTTGCTTTCAGTGCATAATGAATAACATTAAGTTTTGTGCAACAAAAAGGTTTTACAAACCAAACCAAGCCCTAGAACCTGTCTGAAATTCTTCCAGGAAAGCCTGATTGAAGCCCTGTACCAACTACCTGATTTTACTAACTCTTATGGGTATGTATATATGCTTGCAAACACATACTCATTTAATCAAGTACATGAATTCTTAAACAGTATACTCCCAGGACGTAGTTTTGGCTGGCATGCAGGAAATACCAGGACCATCTCTGTAGTTTAATATTTGGGCCTTGGAATATTTTTGCCACACTCCACACAGCTTCATTCCAAGGCAAAAAAAAGAATTAAATGTCTTTCAAGTGGCCATTATAAAGTTAAGTGCTGTACATAAATATGCATGAGAAGTCATTATTGCCAAGAGATGATTCTTAAAAGGTTCAAGTGTCTCTTACTGAGATTTTCCTCCTTGCTCTATGGCAGTAGAGTGAGTACTTCAAAGATGTAGTTGCACCTCCAGAATCTGATTTCAGTGTTTTGGCTTCTACCCCTTCTGTTTTCTTGTGGGGTCTCCCAGTGATCAAACATACACTTGCAGGTATTTCCAATAGTGGGCTGCTAAGACTTTGGAAATTTACAGGGATGTAAATACATCTTGGGGATTATCTGTACCAGGGGCCTAGGTGGGATCCCTATCAGTCCCTGGAAACAGCAATCTCTGCTAGCAGACATCAAGTGTGCTCCACAGCCTTTGCTTTCAGTCTCATCAGAAGCCAACTTCAGAGGTAAGTAAATGTCTTGGATCCTCCTTTCCACACCATACAGCTGCCAGCCTAAGCACCTCATGGCCCCTGGTCAGAGACATCTGAGCAGTATCCAACCTGCTCTCAGCTGCTGCAGGAGCAGGGTAGGAGGGCAGCAAGGCAGCAACAAGCCTGGCTTGTTCACCACCAGTCTTCCAAGAACAATGGGAAAGTGCAGCACAATTGGGCAAGGCATGGAAATTGAAAGAGCAATTGTGGGTGTGATAACAGGGATGAGGAATGCAAACATACACTTCACTTAACTTTGGGTTTCAGTCTATTCTTTCACAAGGCAAAGTCCAGAAAAGATCATGCAGTCAATGTATTTAGACCCATCTATAGCCTACTGGGTTTTTTTCCAGCATTGCTAAACAATTACATCTCCCAGCAATTACTGTGGAAGCTGCATAAAGTCAGCATCTCTCTCCAAATCCTGAGGTAGACAGCTATCAAACACTATGTTCAGTAGTACCGTTGTGTGCAGGATACCTACAGTGGCAGCAGCTGCATTTGTCAGATGCCATATTTACTGTGTATTTCCCCTGCACTTTGTGTTTTTTCCACAGTTCTTCCAATGGGGATTTTGGCTCTCTCACGTGCATATTAGCTTGGTATGATGTCATTCTTCCAACTTCACAAACCTTTCCAAAATGCTTGTCAAACCTGCAACTGTTGCTGCATTTTGTCATTTTTTGATTTGGCTTGGGGTGTTTTTTCTTTTTTGGTTGTTTTGGGGTTTTTCTTTCTGAAAATATGTGGGTAGAAGTACAAAATATGCATTCTCAGCCTTTACTCATATGCATCAGGAAAGTTTGCTCTCCTCTCAATACGGTAGCCTGTTGAAGGTGACTACACAGTCCCTGGCTGTTGTTGCTCCTTTTCCATCAAAGCAATTAGTCACATCCTTTGTTACAGATGGTTGCCTTGTAGATAACCCAAAAAGCAAATAGGTCCTTCACTCCTGATAATAAGGCTAATTTACTCCTGTTCCTCCCTCCACCAAATCTCAATTTATGCCACACAACACGATTAAAATGAAAACCTGTCATTATTTTTGTTTCAGTTTTTTTGCTTATGATTTCAGTTGCTTTTACTAACATGGTCTGGTATCCCCTCAGCACATCTAACTCCAGAGCCATGGTTCGACTTGGGAGTATATTGGTTCTTGCTCTTTAGTTAATGCATCTGTTTCTTGAGTTATTGTCTTTGCATTGATCTTTATCGATTCAGTTAAAAGACGTTATCCTCATCTCCATTTCTGTGAGGGAGATGTGCTTGCATTACGGGACCTTTAATGGCAGGGTTATCTCTCCTGTCATAGCCTTCATCTGTAATGTATTTTACTGATTATTTTTCATGAGTAATCCTCAGCAGAGGCTGCTCAGGAGATGGAAAAGTATACGTGTCTGACGCTCTTTGGTATTTTGCACTTAGCTAATGAACACACCCATACAACATGGGTCACTGCTGGCTTGGACCTATTCTTCTGTGCTAAGGAAGGATGTTGTCAAACCAGTAAATCTGTCCAGGGCATGGAAGGAACGATACTCAAAAGTATGCACGTTAATCGAACAAAATTAAAGATGCAGTAAAGATTTGATATCACTGTCTGAGAACAGCACAGGAAAGAGCAGAGGAACAGCTGGCAGAAAACTTCCCTGCTCTTTTACAGCCAGATGTTAAGTGAGGCAAGTGCTCAGACAAGAAGCTTTTGGGAAACAAGGGAAATGACATAGTGTCAGGAGGTTCACTTCCTCCACACAAAAACTGTGTGGTTTCCAAAAAAAACCCAACCCTTTGCTAATGAAAATGTTGCAAATGCAGCAAAAGTAGCAATAGATGCTTTTTTGCTAGCTCAGCAAGAAAAAAAAAGAGAAAGAAAAAGGAAAAAAAAGGACTGTTTTTTCCTCTAAGCTAGAATCACCAATATTTGTGCTCTAGGACTACAGTGTTTGCTTGTCAGACTATGGTCTACTTGTTAGATGGGAGGACAATTCCCAGCAAGTCAGTGGTGGCAGCTTTGTTTCCAAAATAATCTTTGGACAGCCTGGGAGCTCATGTCTGAAAACTTAGTGCATTTTAGGGAAATGAAATTCTGACTCCCAAAAATAAAAAAGGAGAAATGAATCTGACCAGCTTTACATCAATTTAGCTTTCTGCTTGTCTGTGGCATGTTTCAAACACCAGCTCAGCTGCCTTTTAAAAAGAAAATTAGAGCTGGGGCAAACGATGGCTCAGCAGCTGGGTTTGCCTGATAAATACCCATTAGATGCATCAGCCTCCAAGAGCCTCAAAGTCAAACATAATTTCTGGAATTTTAAGCTTCGTCTTTCCCTACCATCTTCCAGCTTCTCCCTAACAAACTGTTAATTTTAAAACAATATGTCCATAATCCTATCACCATTCTGTATGGTCACCAAATCACAAGACGAAACAGATCCTCAAGGGAAAACTCATGTCCCTGCATTGTCAGTAATGAATGGAATTATTTCATGCTACACAATGCCCTTGAGGGGGAGTCATACCAATTAACATAACTGGGTTTTCTTATTACATGATTGAAATTAATGAGAGGAGAGGAAAAAAAGAAGGAAAAAAAGGAAGATGGTATGGAGTGGTGTTTTTTAAAGCATTTTGATCAATAAGATGAGGATGCATGACTATATTAGCAAAGCCCAGCCCTTCAGAGGTAAAAATTGCCTCAGTACTAAGAAATCTGGGTTTGTTTTGTCCATGTAAGTTTGTCAGGACTGAACTTTATTTCAAAATAAGGTTTGTGTAATATTTAAGGCCTCATGTTTACACCAGATATGTTACTGCCTGAGTTCACTAGGGGTAAAGATCTCCCACAAGAGAAGTCCACATCTGCTGATGGAAGTGTAAGGTCATCACTGTAAATGCCTAGACTACATGGAAGAATTTAATGCTCAAGGAGGCTTTGCAGCCATAGCAAAGCAGCTCTGACATGCCTTAATTTCTTGCTATCTACACACAAAAATACAAAAATAATTGCTTTGAAGATAGGTAAATGCCAACAGCAGTTAGGTTAGAAGTTAAGATCCCTTATTGATTTTGTCACAGTTGGGAGTTAGTAAAGATTTTGCCATCTTTTTGGAGGCTAGATTCATGAAAACGTGCATTTGGATGCAGCTGGCATCTCACGGTCTCCCTTACACCTTGATCTACATGTCATTTACAGTAACAGGTTAACAATACCAGTTTGAAATATATAGGGACATTGATACAGTAAAATTCATTGACTAAGGGAAGAATTTCTTCCAGGGAAAGGCAAGCTACTTATAGCAGCTCACTGTAAGCATCTAAATTCAGTGTCTAACTGGGATTGTCAGGCTGCCTCCATCGACCCCACAGCATTCTGCCATCAGCTCAGGGCCCTGGGGTATCAGCCTTTCCTCTCCTATCACACTGTGCCTGCAGAGAATGTCACTACCTCCTTTTTGTACCAAGGTCATGGGGTCCTGAAGATGATTCTTCAGAAACTCCTCTGTTAACTGCACTACTTTACCTTCCCTCTGGAACTTATCCACTGTCATTTTCCCACCAGCCAAATAATTTTTTGTCTCACAGTTCCCTTTTTAATTCTCAGGTCGTCCAGTTTCACCAGGCATCTACATTTCTTTAGGAGGAGAACTAAGCATTTCCTTTATCTGGGACATAATTCAATTTAATCAAAGAAAGAGATCAGTCAATCTGGCATAATCTACTGCAGTAAGCTGAAATTGAGCATTTTCTTCCAATTTCTCTTACCTCCATGTATCTGAATATTCTTCCTTTCAAAAATTCTGCTAGACCTCTACATGCCCTTAAGGCTGCCGATTTTCCCTTACTTATTGTCCTTCAGCATCCCTCCTTCTGCAGATGAATGCTGGAACCCAAAACTTCAATATTAATATGTTCAATCTTTCCTGCTTTCCATGTCATGCTGAAATACAAACAGCAGCAGGAGGTACCTGGGCCATGTGGGATGGTCTTGCTAGGCCCCCATCTCTTTTTCTCTCTGTGGACTAATTGCAACACATAAAAATTAGAAAAGCTTTCCTTGGGAGGAATCTGAAAAACCTAATTCAAGAAGGTGCCACAGAGGAGAGCTATGGGCTGAAGCACTCCAGAAAGAGAGAGCAAGCTCTGAACTCAGTGTCCCCACATCCCAGCCACATGTGCCGATTACTGTCGTAAGAGGAGGTTGCAAGAAGTCAGCCGAAAGGAGCACCTACAACCCGGCTCCAGCTATGCTCTAGTTCCACAACAAACTCCACATGGAAAGAGGTGTTGAACCACCTTATGCCACTAGGTATCTGCAGCAGTTCTTGTAGGATAATTGCCAACTTAGTATGAAAAAAGGTTTGGATCCCATTGCTGGGTAGCTCTGTCTCCTCAAGCACTGTAAATGCAAGTGTTAAGGTTATGAACTCCATCAAAGTACATAAAAATTAGATGTTGCAACATTCTCGCCTAGTTCTTTCATTCCCTGAACCTTAAAAAGGAACACAAACAGAAACTTGGCTGCTACCCTCAGATATTTTTCCTATGCTGACTTGCCCCAGCTATCTCCTTAAGGCACCTTTACCTGGACTTTCTTTTTCTCAGCTTCAAATTTTTTTTCAGGTTGAATTCCATATACCAGTGCAAATATCTCCTGCTTCCAAAAGCCTTCCTCTTCCTTGCTTTCTGATGCCTCTTTCTTTGATGTCTTTGCTTCCTTGTGCTCTTTCTTCCAAGTGACAGCTGCACAGTGCTAACAGAGTTCAATATATAAGCATGTCACTCCATTATCCACCCCTACCCTAAATAATCACTACATATTTTTTATCATCATCTGGATTCAGTAATCAAGCCCAGCATCTAGAAACTCAGTCTCATACTCCCATCTAAGACAGTGATGTCCCATGGAGCGCTGAATCCCTGTAATGTTGAAATTTGAGGATGCTAAATTAATCTTTTATTCCTCTTAACCTCTTTTTTTCTTCTTTTAGTTAATGAAGTAAAAGAGCTGGTGTTCAGTTATATCTGCCTTTCTGGTAATGATAATCAGTTGTCTCAAGTGCTCCCTGAAGCTGATAGACACTCCATTATTCCCCTTTAAAAGCCTGGGATTCAGCAATATCTCCTCTTAACTTCTCTGGTACCTCTCCCATAGCCAGCTTAAGTTTTCTGGATGATTTCATTCCTTTGACATCTATTTTTTAAAATAAACCTGGGGTGTAAACAACACACTTTTTAATAGTTCTTTATCTAGGTGAAGTTTAGTCAGTTATTTAATTTCCTGGTAGTAGCCTTTAGAGTTAATTTTTTTTTTTTATTTTCTGTCCTTGAAAATTCATAGAAACTGTGACAGACTTAACATCTCTCCCTACTGAATACTGAGGTACAAGTAATAATTCACTTTCCTGGCAATATCCCCCTTTTTGTCAAGGTGGCCTCCCTGTTGCTCAGGAAGATGATGGCTGTCTCCCCAGCTGACCTTTGCCTTCCCACATACCAAATTTATAAAAATTTTTGTCATGTTCATATCTTTTTTCTTCTTTTCCTGCCTCAGCTTTTTTTGATAATTTTCTTGCATTCTTCTTTTGCAATTGGCTCTCTACCCACTCCTGCAGTGCTGACCCTGCTGATTTATAGGTCTCATTTTAGTTTCCTTTTATCGCTCTTTTTGTTTCCCCAGTCAACCACAGTGGTCATCTCTACTTCAAGTAGAATTATTTCTCAATGGTGTACAAATTTCTTGATTTCCATGGACTATACCTTTGATATTTCCCCAGTGTATCCTACTTCTTCACTGCCTTTTGCCATTCACTGAAGAAGACATATGCCCCTCTCAGTGTTTTCTGAGAGTTCAAAGCTTTTGCACTTCTAATTTTGGGGAGTCACATGTTCCTGATTTCAGAACTCACTAAGTTTGGCCTATGTTTTTCTATCCTTCTCTCTTAGCTCTTTTGCATGATGCATGGCATATCTGGGCAGATGCCAAATGCCTCAATGACAGCCCACAGCTTTAACTGTATATACATATTCTTTGCTTATACTTCCCATACAGCACATAAATGCTTCCTAGATAGAAACGCACTTGTTTTCACACCACCCTATGAGTAAAAAAAGTGTTATTATTTACATTTTATGAAGAGGGAAACCAGGGTATGGAAGTTATGATCCACATTTGTGAATGAACTTAAGTGCCTAATTGAGTTGAACATAAAAATATTTTCTTAATTCTTTAAGCTATTACATTTTTTCTCTCAGAATCCCAGTTGTTTTTATGAGAGGCTTCCCATTTTTTAATGCTTTCCAGCCCCTTGTCCCACACACAAGTCCTGCCTCCACCAGCACCATTTTGTTCATTCCTTCTGCCCACATAATTCCCTCTTGTTTACCCATTTTCTTTCACACAGACCATTAATGTATATGTACTTAACACAGCTGAAGGCTGGGCCAGCCTGCAGCCAGCATCGCTTCCAGCAAGGCAGCCTCTGGACTCTGATAGCAAGGGTTTATTCAACTTGGTTTTTTCCCACACCACCTAAAGCATGGAGAACACAGATATGACCCATTGCTTTGTAGTGGTTTAAAATATTTAATTCCTCAGTGGTGGGAATTTGCTTCCCACACAGATGCAAAAAATGGGGAGATGAACCTCTTGAACACTCAAACCGCAGCACATGTAAGAGGCAGTTGCTGCTGTAAGCCCCAAGCCCCCAGCTCCATTGCCAACTGCTCCTGGAAGACCCTAAGAATTGAAACTCACAGAGCCATTTCTCCCCAGACAGATACAAAATAATGGTGGGTTACAAAACAATATAACCTCCACCTTTCTGCCATTTCCCCAACCTTTCCTCTCTTGCTTGCTCCCTGAAAGATGCATGTTCTCTGCCAAAATGACCCAAAGGAGAAGCCCAGCCTGGCTATGCCTGCAGGTGCAAGGGGTCAGTCAGGGCTGCAAGCTATGCTGGCTGACCAAAACCCTGAAGTCAGGGTACAACCTGTTTCTGGTGGCTCTCTCATCCACAAGTCCACAAAAGATTATGTGACAACACATGGGGTGAGATGCGATACAGGTGCTCTGGACTGAACTTCTCTCGATCTAGTCTGTTACAACTGTTCCACACCATAAGATTTTGTCACACGTTTGAACAGGAACCTGGGAACCAGGGATAAGATCATGCTCCTCTTTTAGTTAGTGAAAGTCAGACAGTGGAGTCAATAAAAGATTTGCTTAACATGGAGATGTCCATCCAGCTGCCTGATGTGCTGACCCTATTGACCACCAACTTGCTGCATATAGGACCAGCTTCCCAGGCCAGGCCAGGGAAGTCCACCCAGATCTCCTAGCATAGCAATCCACCCCTTGGGCCATAGGATTTTTCCTGCTGTCTCCCAGGTTTGTGGCACAGGTGACATATGAGACTCATCTACAGATGGGCAGAAATGGGGTGGTGCTCAAGGGGAGGAATTCAGCAGGAGCTCACACACAGGACATGTGACAGACAGCAATGCTCTGCCAACAGGCAGAACAAGACAGATAAAGGGAAATTAATGAGAAGCCACAGCCCTGCCTTCGCCTACATTGCCAATTGATTGCGAATGACCCTGTTTTATCAGGCACTCAGTAATCGTGCAGCAGTCTCAGCACTGGGCAGTTTATGGCACTATCCAGTTTGCTGTTACAGTAAGATGCTAATATTTTGAACAATCAGGTACTCACCACCATAAAATAAAGTTAAGCACTTTAGATCCTGCTTAACAAGCCTACTAATGCACTATTGAAATCAATGACACATTTGAACAGTAAGAACTGCCCTGAAGCTTTTTAAAGCCTGCTGTCCTTATTTTTCATTTCATGAGCAGAGTTATTCCTTCTGGGAGGGCACCTTCTGTTTGAAAGTCTGCGGGACCAAAAGCACAAAAACAAGGACATAGATTGGTTGGTAACAAGTGCCAGCAAATAGCATCCAAGAAGTTACTTGGTCTTGCCCTACCTCAGTTTCTTCAGCTTGCTGACAGTCAGATATAAACACAGAAATGGCCTTCTCTAGAGCTCAAGCGCTTTGCGACTTGTGGATAGATGGAAATGTGGTATTAAAGGTTACAGAGAATTGGTCTCCAGTGATGTTTGTTTACACAATGCAGACTTGATAAAACAATTTCAGATAAAACATATATCAAAACCATTTAAGCAAGAACATCTGTCACAACCTAAAATATGGAATTCTATGAGAGGTGAGAAAGAGAAAATGGGAACTGTATAATCACAGGCAGGGAAGGACAATGGGGAAATAATGACAAATCAAATATAGCAACTTTTTCTCTCTCAAATGACACTTCTCATCAGCTAGCTTATGTCAAAGGAAAAAGGAAAAAATCTCCTGTGATTTTTGTCTATTAGATTTTGCTCCAAATACTTGCCACACTCTGGAGCTGCGACTGCAAGACATCCCAGCTCTGCCACTCTCAGCTAATAGGTTTGATTGTTCTCTCTGAAATTATACTCACAGATACTGACCTGTGAGCCAGTCTGCCACTCAGCTTTGCACTGCAAAGACAGGCCCCCAGATAAGGTGGCGGGTGAGCAACATGTGCAGACCGACAGCCTGCAGCAGAGCTCGGCCACCCCACAGACGGTGCTCCTGCCTCTCCACTCACCTCACAGTGCTGATGGTGAGATAAGTCACTGTGATCCACAAAGTGCTGGTGTTTAGTACACAGTATTTATATTTTATGAATGTTAACAAGCAAGAAGCCCTGCACAACTGAGCAGTTACAAGCTCAAAAGGCTTTGTGAGATATTTTCTCTAAGGGCTCATTAATGTGGTCTTTTAATGGAGTACTTGCATATCTGAATCTTTAACTGTAGCTATAAATAGAATTTATAAGCGCTTGACAGTGTGTGGCAAAGCTGTGTTAGCAGTGCTTGCCCTGCTTTTTTTGCAAGTTCCATTTGCGAAAGATATTTAAAAGGTGGAATTTAAACATTTCCTAAAATGTAGACTTGAATACATGCTAATAATGCTGCATAGCCCATTTCCACTGGGTCTAATGCATTTGGCATGTTCCCTCAATTAACAGAGCATCACAACACCTCAACAAAACAGCTAGTATTCACATGCTATTGAAGGGAAAATTAGATCATAAAGAGGTCAAGCTACAACCCAAATGTCCCACAGCAAATTCATGGGGAAGCAGGGGCAAGAACCAATGAGCTTTAATTACCTGCCCTAATCATTAAACCCAGAGAGACAAGTTCTGCCATTGTTTTCATTGATGTTGAAGTAGAGTCACTCCACTGGCACTGACTGATGTAGTGAACAGCAGGATTTACCCTGCCATACTGGGTTCCCTTGCCCTCCAAAAACCCACACTGCACTGACCATGTGGCTTTTTCCCCTTTCTTGATGATCAGTTTAGAGTGATGGCACTTTCAGCTCACCAGCCCACCTGATGCAACCTTACACGTAGTTTTTTCAGTCTTAGTGAAGAGCCAACAGAATTACTCAGCTTAATTTACTATACAGGACCGTTGGTTTATGATGATACAATAAAAGCTGCTGGAGAATCACAGCTTTTAATAAATCACCATATAGTATTATCCATAAAATTGCCATTTCCATGCACTGCAGTGCTTGTATCAGCTCTCCTGTTTTGCCTGGCCACCTGGGGCTGTGCACATGTAACACACCAGCATCATGTAGAGGTTGCTGCCACATGCAAAGAGGCAATCACAGGTCAAGTGTGACAAATTCAAAGGGCTAATTTCCAAAATGTCAGTGACTTGAAGCATTCAGCACACCCGGAGGAATCTGCAAGGTGTAAATAGGCCTTTTTTTTAATCTGTTTGGTTTTTTAGAATACTTTTTAAATATGGACCTTTAAAATATTTTGCTGTTGAAGTGGGCCCTGGAAGCCTTGACAGCCTCAGTAGAGAAACAGAGTGACACATCCACCTTCATTTGGCTTTCCACCTTATTCTTCCTAACCAGTAGATGTACTGGCTTAATTCTGCACTAATACAATGGGACTGAAGTCCAGATGTGTCTAGAAAAGGAAACACCACACAGTCCTGAGGCCTCACTGGGAGAAGCTTTCTTACCTGAATCCAATGCCCAGGTATATGGTAGATCTACTTGGATAGAATTATATCCCTTTACTGGGATGTGGACTCTGAGCACATAGACAGAGTCCCTTTAATGTAATTACAGAGCGTGTGTTGTCCTCTCAGGCTGACATCTTCTGTGGGTCATTATTTGGATTTTACACTAGCAATTCTGAATGCTTCCATTTTTGGTTCATCTCTGATGCAGCTGCAATTGAGTTTTCTGCATGCATACATCCTGAACGTATTTTAACTGTGCTCAGTGTTTAGAAGGTAAGTGAGGATGCTATTAGCTGCCAGTCTGCATCTATGAATGATCACTTATCACTTTCTCAGTGGTTTGGTTCAGACATGTGAGAGAATATGTTATCTTGTAATGAGACTGTTGTGGGCTACATTGTTTGAGGGAGTCTGTTGTCAAATGGTTATTTTTATCTAGAGGAGGGGGGAAAAAATCAACCAGAATAATTTATAGCTTTAAAATGCTGATTTTTTTGTAAGCATGTTTTAGATGTTTTAACACCATTAAACTATTGTAAACCAAAGCACAATTAAATATTTAAGCAGTATTCTCTTTCCTACACAGGGATAAGTATCTATTTGTCTTGTATCACAATTGTAAGCACTTAATGTCTTTCCAGCACTGTGGTGTCCCATAGCACATATTCAGAATCAGTATCTCCTGGAGAAGCATGTGGGCAGTTCCCAGATATCATTTGAGAGGGAGATCTAGAACCCCCATCCTCCTGTTGCAGCAGCAAAAGCACGGGAGATTTTCCTCCTCCTCAGTCACTCATGTCTACCTATTACAGGGATATGTATTTTTCTCTTCTCTTTAGTTAATTTGCATCTTATACCTTCTTCTCCATGACCAGTTTTCCTTGCCTTGACCTTCTCCCACTGCTGCCTTTCTTCTCCCATATGCAACTGGTCTCCTCCTGGAATATTTGCTCCTTTTCCCATTAGGTTTTTTTTCACCTTCCTCATCTCAGCTCTTCAACCCTTTGATGTTGAGCACTTCCTCCCATGCTCATCCTGCCTCTTCAGCTCTTCCCTGCAAACCTTAAATTCAGAGGAGCTCAGCTCCATTTTTCCTGCTTGCAATGGGCTCTGTCCCTGCCCAAAAGTGTTTCTGAGCAAATGCTGGTGTGCTGAGCTAAACACCATAGAGAGAGGAGGATGAGGCAGGTGGCCAGATTTGAGTAGCAGTTGTTGGGGGAACAGTTTATTTCTGCTGCCTCTCCATGGCCATGGGAGACCATTCACTGAGGCGTAATTTGTCAAGACATTTTTGCCCAGCTGCAGGTCAGTTTGGATCCATCCCTTGAAACAACAGCTGTATATCTCTCTTTTGACACGATGAAGTTGCCCACAGGAGGACTTTCATCCTGGAGCCCAAACAGGCCATTAGATGGGGAGACAAAGCCTAATACACAGGGTCTATGTACCAGCCACCTTTTCAGCAGCACATACTTCTGCTTCTCTAGTCTGGTGTCCAAAATGCTGCTGTAATTATTGACCCAGTCAGCAGCAGTAGATCATCATTTGGCTCAAGGAGAACATGATCAAAATTCAAACAAACATAGGACTGAGCTAAAAAAAATGAGTGTGACCAACTAGGAAGGCTGGTTCTGCTCTTCTGTACACAGCTGTAAATCAGGGTTAGTGAGGCAGTGGAGAATGCAAGACAAGATGGGAAAGAGAGCCCTGCCTTTTGCCTCAAGGGTAGGTTTAATTTTCCTGGAGAAGAAGCCAGGGACAAAAATCACAGAAAACATTCTAGGACTCAGCCTCTGGCCATAAGGGCAGGGCTTGTACCATAGGCTGAGCTCTCATTAACTCTGCCACAGGATGTCCAGAGCTATATGGGATACCTCTCCAGTACATCCCACCCTGTAACACACTTACTCTCAGCTCAGCAAGAAAAGCCTGTAAGCAGTCACATTTGAGTTCCCATATGAGATTTAAAATTTGCTGTTTGACCTATTAATCTTGTTCAGCTGGGGCTGGAGGAAACACCGCCTTTATACTCACGAAATTTTGGCATAAGTAGTTGTGCCAGTTGGGAAGGTTCTTGCACAAATTGGTTCTAGCAGAAATAGGAGAAAATGACTAAGGCATAAACATACAGTTTAATGTTTCTCTGTTAAATTCCAGTTTAAAGGCTATTACCTATTTCAGTACAAGCAGCTGCTGACACAAAGTTTGGTTCCTCTTCCCCTTCAATTTAATTTCTTTCACAAATTCCATGTTTACCTGTGAGGTGAAGTGGGCTGACCCCAGTGTACCACACAGTCCATCTCGCAGCCCTTCCCTTGTGGGCAGGGCAGCACAGCCCCTCTCTCCCTTCCTCATCTCTCCATACCAGGAGTGAAGTCCCTGCCTCACTCCCTTCCTATATACCTCTGGGCATCAACTACTCCTGTTTTTTGGGGTTATGTTATTTTCCTCCCTCCCTCAAGCATGGCATCAGGTGGGCAGCTCATGCCAGGGTGCACTTGGGGAACACGTGCTGCAGGCAAGATAATGGGGAGATGTCCAATGGCAGCCCTTGGCATCACAGGAGGCTGGGTACTGCATGCAGCAGGAAAGCCAGGCAACTGCAAAGCCCAGAGTGCAAACCCTCTCTGTATGCATTTACAGTATTGGATTTATTGCACTTTTATTGGGCATTTACCGAAATAAGTGAAGAGGTGTAAAGTTCACAATAAAAAAGAAATGCCTTTCATAGCAATTTCATGATTCTTAATATAGTGTGATAGCAGCAGTTTTATACAAAAGTTCTTAAACAAATAGAAAAGAATCACAGATTTTAACCTTAGCCAACATCTAAAGAAAGGTGCACTCTACTTTTTTATCAAATCATAACATGATGTAAGAGGCAGAGTTCCCCAGCCTCCTGACATTTTCTGTAGAAAGTGATTTATATAGAACACTGCAAGTTGAGAGCTAATGAGTAAAACAGATTAAAAGCGCAGAAACCAAAGTGACATGGAGCAGACAATTGAAAAGACCCCACAGCTATAAGATGGAGATCTGGTTACATGCAAATACAGTCCTTTTAAAGCACTGCTTCGGGTGGAAGAAAAAAATATAATGTAGAAAACCTCCATGCAACCTACTGCACGGCAACAATATAAGTTTAAGGTAAGCTCCTGCTCTTCTTCTTCATATGAGTAAATCCCTTTGACATTATTAAGGCCAATCTAAAAGCTAAAATTGGCAATATTTAGCTGCAATTGTAGCTCTGTGCAGCCGCAGCCAGTTCTGTCCGTGCTGAACTGAAACCAGAGCAGTCACACGGCACTGCTTCCTCATTTTCCTCTCATTGAGACTGAGAGGCGAGGAGGAGGTCTGGCACCAGAACGGCATCAGCAGTTGTTAGAGCAAGTGACTGGGTTTCGCCCTCTGCTCTAGCACACATTTTCTGTGTGACTGCAGTTTGCTCAGCTAAAAGCAGAAATAGCAACACTTCTGACTGCGTGGCAGCACTCTGTGTTTCAGCTGCCTGTCCCTGGAGAGCCGTCGACCCCCAAGAAGAGGTCTATATGGCGGTATAGCCTGCCCACTAGGATGCTCCACCACACTCACTGAGGAATAAAAGATAAAGTGGTCCTTTGCTCAGCATTAGAAGTGAGTGGTCACAGTTCTTCCCCAGTCTCTCTATATTTGCAGCATATACATCAATCCTGTTCTTGCCTGGAACAAAGCTAAAGCAAAGAAGCAGCAGAGGTATCTCTTTGAAAAAATATCACTGTGTTCAACCCCTTGCCCTGCTGCTGCTTCATCCTCCTCCTCCCAACCACCAAGCCTGGCTGATGCCAATTGCCAGCTGCTTTTCCCGGCTGTAGCAACCATCTGTTGTGGCAGGAAGGAAGCAGATGTGCAGAGACTTTGGCAGCTCAGTGCACACTGGGCACACTGAGCATCTGCTTTTGCCAGGAGCAGGCTGGTGGGTGCTGCAGGACTGGGCTCAGCATGTGCCCAACTACCACCAGGGCCACACACAGCTGGGTGAGTACCTCACTGGTACTGGGAAAGGTCCTTTCACTGACCTCCCTGGAGACTGGTTTTGAGGGCATCTCCCACCCTTGATTCACAAGCCCGGCTCCAAGTTGGGATTGGCACACAGCTCATTTCGCCCCACCCCCAGCCAAGTTTGCAGACCTTCCTGCACCTCAGTGAAGGCATCTACCCTTTGAGGTTTATTTGGGAACATTTGTGAAGGAGCAGCAGCTTCCTTGAGCCTTCAGGATAGCAGGTGCATGTGCATCCACATGGATGGCCCAGGAGGGTCAGCGCCCTGGTTTCACAGGAGGGAGAGGGAAAAGAATGTCATGAAATGTCTCAAGCAGAGCAAATGAAGTTTCTGTATATATTTTAAGAAAAACATTTAAATTCTCATGAGAAACTTGAAATAAAATCGGAAATTAAAAAATTCTGTTTAATATCTTTATCGATGATTTAGATGAGGGGATTGAGTCCATCATTAGCAAATTCGCAGATGACACCAAGTTAGGAGGGAGTGTCGACCTGCTGGTAGGCAGGAGGGCTCTGCAGAGGGACCTGGATAGGCTGGAGAGTTGGGCTGGTTCCAACGGGATGAGGTTCAACAAGGCCAAGTGCTGGGTCCTGCACTTTGGCCACAACAACCCCATGCAGCACTACAGGCTTGGCACAGAGTGGCTGGAGAGCAGCCAGGCAGAAAGGGACCTGGGAATTTGGATTGACAGGAAGCTGAACAGGAGCCCAGCAGTGTGCCCCAGGTGGCCAAGAAGGCCAATGGCATCCTGGCCTGGATCAGGAACAATGTGGCCAGCAGGACCAGGGAAGTGATTCTTCCCCTGTACTCAGCGCTGGTGAGGCTTCACCTGGAGTGCTGTGTCCAGTTCTGGGTCCCTCAGTTCAGGAAGGATATTGAGGTGCTGGAGCAGGTCCAGAGAAGAGCAACGAGGCTGGTGAAGGGACTTGAACACAAGTCCCATGAGGAGAGACTGAGGGAGCTGGGGTTGTTTAGCCTTGAGAAGAGAAGGCTCAGGGGAGACCTCATCACTCTCTACAACTACCTGAGAGGAGGTTATAGCCAGGTGGGGCTTGGTCTCTTCTCCCAGGCAATCAGCAGTAGGACAAGAGGGCATGGCCTTAAGCTGCGCCAGGGGAGGTTTAGGTTGGATATTAGAAAGAAATTCTTTACAGAGAGGGTGATCAGCCATTGGAATGGGCTGCCCAGGGAAGTGGTGGATTCTCCATCCCTGGAGGTTTTTAAGATGAGACTGGATGTGGCACTTAGTGCCATGGTCTAGCAACTGTGGTGGTAGTGGATCAAGGGTTGGACTTGATGATCTCAGAGGTCCTTTCCAACCCGTCTGATTCTATGATTCTGTGAAATACTGTTTGTACAACTGCCTTCTATTGATCGAATTACAGAAAACGGCCCAGAGTGAGGGCTGTGGAGAAACCCATCACACACTCAATACACCATCCATCTCCATTCCCTAAACATAATTATAGCAATATGGCAGACAAGAAAATACAGTGCAATGCTACACAATGGTAATAAAGAGCTGAAAATACTTGTGGATATGAAGGGAAGCTGTTGAGCAGAGGCAATGCAACCATCTTCTTGGGAAACCTAATAATGCTCAAGGATTAAACGGAGTTTAAGAAATCCCATTGAAAACAAAGGAATACTATTTTTTTCTTTAAGGAGAAAAACCCCACCATTATAATATGTATGAAAAAACACTGCAGAGTTTGCAACTGCCCATTTTTTCCTACTTCACGTGGTACCAAAATTATCTTATAATTAAAAGCTGCTATAACACAGACCACAAATCAATCCTGCACTATGTCAGTAACAAAATTATTGATAGAAAACAGTCTTATGAAGTTAATTTAGCCCCTCTTATTGTCATTGCTAGACTTAAGCAGGAGGATCCATCCCTTAAAGAAGGCCAGAGCACTATTACACAGATTTATATATATATACACACACACATAGAATTTAAAAGCAAATAGTCAGAATTTACCAACTTAAATTTCTCTTCTGTGATGAGGATTTATTTTTTCCTTCTACTGATAAAGTAAAAAACCCCTTATTAATGAGGCCTCAGTGGTAGTTACACTGCTGCCACTACATTGAGAGAGATGTACATATTTTTTTCCCAAGGAGGATTTAACTGCTTTGTAGATCCATAACAATATTTCACAGAGAAAGCTTTATTCAATTGGAGCTCTTAAACCTCCATTGTGAAATGCTGTGGTATTTTGTGAGATACGTGGCCTTTGCTATGCACGTGATGCTGGTAGGTTTCTAGGCATGCAAGTTCAAGAGCTTTATTTTCCAGGTATTTTTTCAATCAATTAAGCTCCTTGGTAAGACTGCATGCACTACTGAAAGGAAGGAAAAGAAAAATAACCACTAACTCTTCCTTCTGTAGAAGCAGCTGGATTTGCTGCCGTTGTCTCCGCAGAGCAGCTTGGATGCTGGCTTTGGCCACTTGCAGGTTCGCCGCCCTGGAATGTTTCTGTGGGTTTTTCCTCCTTCATTAGAAACATTCTTGTGATGCGGGGGATTCCTATCAAAACTATCATCACCCTCACAACTCGAATCATTCCCCGGCCTTTGAATACGGACAGCTGCCGAGCTACAGAAAACATAGCTGTGCCTCTACAGAATTCTTCACAGAGGGCTTTTTTCCTTAATGTTGCATTTTAACGTGCTTATACACCCAGCCCCTATGGGGGAGTGAACAAAAGGCCTTTTAAAGGCAATCGTTCAGAATGCTCCAGTTGTGCCCTTAATTGCATCCAAGTACACGTGGGCTCAGCTCTATGCGGGCATAGTTTTAGCTGTAGGTTGATTTTAAGCAAGCCACACATTTTATACCAAAGCAATGCATAAAAGCACACACAAGAGAAGAAAGCTTTAATTTAGTCACATTACTCCTGTAAGTAATAATGCATAGCAAGCAATAACTGGATGCAAGAAGTCTAGAGCAGATGTTCCCTTTACTTTGATTCTTGAGGCAGTGCAGTAGCAATTTCTTCCTTTGTAACAGACATAGATGATTCAGTGTTAATAAAAAAAAAGTTTCAGGCATGGAGTTCTTCCAGTAAATAGCTGAGGAATAATTCACACTGTGAAATGTGGGGCTAAATGAGGACTTCCAAGTATTCCCCCTCCCTGCACTAAGAGCATTTTGAAAGAGATCGGGGTTTATACTTGGACTTAAAGTAGTTGATGAAAAGTACTGTTTCTGTTAGATATTATTTTTTTTTCCTTCAGAAAGAATTTAGTTGCTTTCCAAAGAGGTGGAGAATTGCAGACCACCCTTGGGGTCTCTTGCCCAGTATGTGCTGGGGATCAGGCTTGCTCCAGCCTGGGACAACACCAACAGCAGCTGCATTGGCCCCTGCAGGAGAAGGGAAAAGAGGCTTGGCAGGTTGTGCTGCCAGCTAGGAGAAGCCAGGCTCAGCTCCATGATGCCAGATGATATGCTAGCTGTGATGGAGACAATATCCCATCCACCAAGGCAGGATGTTGCTATGGGTACATTGGGGCAGAGATGGCAGCGCCTGGAGGAGAAGCCAGTTGAACATGTGCTGTCTCCCCACCAGCAGCAGCATCAGCAGCTCCAAGCATACCTTGAAAGACACATAGGAAGCAAGGGGAGAGGTCCCAGGCTGTCCCATATGGCAGCACTGGGGCACCTGTCCAGCCCTCCATACAAGCAGAGCCTAGAAAGGCTCCACCAAAAAAAACTCATAAAACTCCCGGTCATGGAAAGAACCCAGGTTGTAGCTGGGGGGCCACAGAGGTAGGGGGTTGGGATGTGCAGTTGCGGGGGCCTAAAAAGCTCAAAGAAAGCAGTCTCTCAGTGCTCACAAGCCAAGAGCTTCCCACCATTTCCTCTTATTCCTGTCCCCCACCTGCAGCAGAGTGGATGTTTTTCTCCCAATACACTGCAGGATTATGCAGGAGAAGAATAGAAGAGGCCTTATTCCAGAGATGTTTTGCTTCAGCTACTGCCCAGGGACTCAAGTTCCCCAAAACTCACATTTTCCAAAACATAAACTGCAAAGGAAAAGCCTTTGCCGGAATAGCTGTTCACTCCTAGTCTCTTCTCATCAGCTGCCCCCCTACCCACCCAGCTCCATCAACATCTATTCCAGCTCAGCATAACACCACTTCTCCCAGGAGAAGCGGGAAGCAAAAACATGCAAAAATGAAGTAATGGGACTAATGCAGGAGATAGAGATGGCCAGATGCAGGGATATCATTCCCTGCTTCTAGGGTTGGAGTTAGGTAAGCCAAGCTGCTTTGCTGTAATTGCTCCTTAGGGAAGGGCTGAGGAATTACACCCAGAAAACAGAAATTGAAATGTGATACAAAACTGGATGGTCCACACATTTACAGCCAGGCCCCCTGATTAATGCAGTAGCGTGCAAGATGAGGCAGATGCTTTGTCAGACATTAATTTTGCCTGCCTATACCCAGTGGGCCTCGGCATCCGACACTGTTGAACATGTTGTTGACAGGCTGTGCTTGTGATGTGGAGACCTTCTTGAGCTTTTTGATGTGTTTTGAGGACTTTGTGCACAGGTTTTCTCTGATCATTTTACCTATATTAGAGAGCAATGATTTCATTTCATGCAAGGTAAGCATGACTCCATGGCAGTCACAGAGCCACAGTGGTTACAGATGCTAGTGACTACAACACTTACTGCAGAGGAGCATGCTACCAAAAAAACCCACTCCCAAGTTGTGTATCATATGGCTACAGAGGTAGAAGGGGTGCAGAGATGAGACCCAAGATCAACATGTTCCCACTGTGCCGCAGAACAAACTGCAACAGAAGGCTGGTGTGCAGCTGATCCCATTCTGCCCTCCAATAGCCTTAATGTCTGATTTTTTTTTCCAAAAAACATTATGCTGATGCAGATGAACACAGGAAGTTTGGATTGCTGAGATCATTTAATAAACTAAGGGTGTTTCACACTCTTTTCTTGAGACAGGCAACCAAACGCTATGATACTCCATTTAGGTGCTCTCTTTCTTCCCGTTACCTCAATGCATTAACCTACCCTCACTAAGGCAGAGTAAGCAGGCTGGGATTTAACTTCACTTTTCAGCATTTGAAAAGAACAGGATTAGTTCCCATTTCACCCCCTCTCACCCCATGCCCCCAGCAGCCAGGGTCAGCAGCACATAGCAAATGCAGAGGGCTCCTATGTACACGGACACCCACAGCAGCAGCAGAGAGGGTATGGTCCCAAAAATGCCCCTGGCCATGCTAATGGCTGTGCCTTGAGCTTTCTCCTCCACAAAGGTGCCCATTCTTCTTCAGCTTAAGGCTTTCTTTCTATGTGAGGGGTTCTGTCAGCAGCTCTGTTAGCAAAAAGTCCAAGCAGGCTCCTCCTCTCCACTGTAGGAAGGGGACTCTGGGCACATGGCCAGCTGGTGCGTGCCACAGCAAGGTGGCCAAGATCAGGTGCTTCTGCTGCTAAAGGGGAAACCCAGAGAGGGGAGCAGTGCTGTCACCCACACTGGGCAGGCTGACCCTGTCCTGCTGCACCCACAGCTCCATACCATGGAGCTTATGAGCCAGTGGTTCATGAGAGCTGCTTAACTCACTCCTGAGTGTTGGTAACAAATAAAAGTATTTGTGGCATCACAAATGGGACACAAAGCACAAAGCTGACTCCTGGCTTCCCAAGAAACATACTCTTTCCTCCCTGAGGCTGCAGTTTGCTGCCTCAGCTCAGGCAGGCTTCCACCCGCCTCATAGAAGACAACACACACTGTCCCAAGGAGGGGAGAGCTCTCAGCAAGGAGCCCCACAGACATACCCAGGCTAGAATTGCTAGGCAAGAACAAGAACAGCTAAGATATGCCCCACCACACACACTCCCCTTCCCTCCCCTCTCATGCCGGAAGGATTATGGGGCCAGTGTAGGGAACTTCTTGTCCTGCCAGGGCATAAACCTTCCTCTCCCAGTCTCCAGGAGGCACAAAGCAGCTCTGAGAGGCTGCAAGCAGACAGGCTTTATATGGAGTTCCCACAAATATCACTGCTTTTATTTAAGGCAGAAAACACAGGATGTTACAGATGAGTGGAAAAATGTGATGTGCCCCACTGCCTGCAGAGCCCCTCAGACTGGACAATGCTTTTCTGGAAGTCGGAGGGTCTCCAGACAGGATTAGGAAAGCACATAGTGTCTGCTCTAACTTTTTATTTTTGCCCTGCTTGGCTGCAACTACACCTCCCTGCACCCCACACACAAACACCCTCCCAGCTAGGGTCCCATACCTTCCCTCCCACTTACAGCTTCCCATAGCCCTTTTGTATTTGACTCCTGGGAGGCCCTTTTCAAACTTTTTTGGCAGCTCCATCTCTTTGAAACACTGGAAAGCTACCAGCGAGAAGCCTGGCTCCGGCTCCCTGCCACCAGTGCTGGCAGCAGCTTACCCTGTCCTCTGCCAGGCTCTGCCCCTCTGCAGGAGCCTGAGCAGCCCCAGCCCAAGCTGGGCAGGAGCCACTGCCACCCCTGCCCCTGTTCACCTTCACATGGGCAAGTTGTAGCATTCAGTGGCTTAATAGCTTGCACAGCCACTGCTTTATAGCACCTGCCAGCATTTACGGAGTGCCAGAGTTCCCAGAACTCTGACACCTGTTACAGAGTTCCCTTACACAGCTTTGGGGGACAATCATCCAAAAGATTTTATGTATTCCTGTTTTGATGATCATGCAAGACAAAGGCAGCCACAGGTATATTATTCCTCCCTACTGTTACCATATGTTTTTTATTCTTCAAGCTAAACAGCTACCAGCCAACCTAACTAACATGTCTATCAAGATAAATTGGAGACATCTCAAACATTTAGTTTCCAGAAAACCAGCACTGACAACTTACTTAACTGTCCACACATTTGTTCACTTCTGCTCCTTACCTTGCAATTGCTGGAGAGCTAGAAAACAGCAGAAGACCTCAGAGTAAGGCACAAACCACATTACTTCTGTTACACCAAGTTAGCCTCAATGCCACTACACTTAATTTATACTGCTTGAAACCTGGCCCAGAGTGCCTCCTAATTGATTACAACTAGAAACTGTTGATTGGCTTGCCCCTAGTGTCAGTGACCACAACTACACAATTGGTAAAAGAAGAGGCAGTTACTATTTTTTAACCATAATTCCACTTTTTGAGCATAGTAAAATAGCTAAGCAGTGTATTGAATGACATAGTATTACTCATATGCTTAAGCACCTGAGTCCTTGATCTTGTGCTTTATAAAGTGCTCTGAGCTGTGCTGTAATTGCCTATAAATATGCTGCTGATCATGCTTACAAGGACACTGCCAAGGTTGGAAGGTCTACAGATTGACTTAGTAAAGTGACAACTTAAAATAGTTTTATTCTCAGTGTTCCTAAATTACCAACCTGTGTTTTTTCTCATGCTTCTTTTTATCAGTCCAGCTCCTAGCAGTAATAAGGTTATGGGAGAATGTTCACTTCTAAAGCAATGGACCAGGTATAGAAATAGTATGACAGAGGCTAATGTTCCCATCCTGAACATGCAAATAAAAGCACTTTACTGTAAAACCTATTCTTCCTGATGTGAATGGGCATGACCTCTATTGCCCTTATGCTTTGCCATAAGGTCACCCCTTGCAGACTACTGCACACCAACGTCTTGTGAAAGAAAGAGCACAAGGCTGAGGCGATCAGGTCTGGGCAAGTCTGCAGCTTCACCAAGTACCCATTTTCCATGGTGTGTCTTTGTCAGCAGGGAACAGAGTTACAAAGCTGGTGAGGAGCCTGCAACTTCATCTCATCCTCAGCAGTGCTGCTGGGAATGCAGAGGGGTGATGGGATGGGGAAAACACAGGGATGAGAGCCCTTTCCCGCACTGTCCTTTCTGTGAGCAGCTCTGTGGCTGAAGCCCAGCGGCGGGGGAGCTGAAGCCAGCTATTGAGGAGCTTTTTGATCTCAGGCAAAGAGCAGTACTGGACTTTCTTTAAGGAAAGAATACAAATAGCTGAGGACTGAAAGGTAGCCTGGGATTTTTCCTTTCCTGAAGGGCTTGGTTTGTTTCCGAGCTGAATAACTCAAACTCCCTCTGAGCTGCAGTCCTCCAGCACACTCTGTACTCATGGGAAACCTGCAATGCCACAGTAACCAAACCCACAGATGCCAGTAAATTAAAATGTATGGCTCATTGGTGCCAGGGACAATGCAAGGCAAACAGGGAGAAAGTGCAAGCAAAAGCTGTGTTGATAGTTCCAGAGTGGCTAGTAGAAAGGCATTTTTGGAAGACGTGGCCTTGCCCCCTTGCAGTATTCTGCTAGCCTCTGTGCTGCAAGGTTTGAAGACAAAGCTCCTGAGTTTCCACAAACATGGGCCTAGAGCTAGGCTTCACCTTCCTTTCTGTCTGGAAGGTGAAAGATTTACAGATACCCTAGACACGAGGCAGCGTTTTGAATGTCCTTATCCATCACAGGTGTATGCTGGACACAGGACAGACATTGTTTAAACTCTAGGGATTTGAGGGAAGCCCTGGCAAAACCGTGTAAAAAAATTCAGAAAGAACCAAAACCAAAAAGAAAATAAATGTCTCTGGAGCCTGGGAAAAAGGCACACCTCCAGCAGCCATGGGGCTGGTGAGTGCCTGTGTCTGGTGGCATCACTTGATGCTGCAGTTCCTCAAAAAGGTGGCAAGAGTAAAAATCTTCTTCGCTTTTTTTCAGTTTCAGGAAAGAGAAGAAAGTAAAAAAAAAAAAATCCTCAGGCTGAAGATGCCACAGAACAGAAAAAGGCAATTCTAATGTCAGTCTAACAACAGATATGGCTCAAAGTTTCAGCAGGTGGGAAGGTGCTCCCCACGCTTCCAGTAGGCATCCAAGAGAGCAGGGCAGCGTAGGGGCTATGTCTCTCACTCGGGTAAGCCTTGTAAGGTGTGAATATGGATAAAGACTTGAAAAATCTCATGTGTCTAACACCAAAGAGTGCATTTCAGGCTCTAACAGTTACAGAGAAACACTTGAAAGTGCAACTTGCATATATTTTAACAACTTCCAGAAACCAGAATAAAAGCAAAATGAGCCTAAAACCTGTACTTTAAAAAAATCTCATGCTTTTTAGGCAAAGCTTGTATCTCTGATTTGTTTTGAGCTGACTCCATAATTTTAAATGGTTGTCCTTGAGAATTGTAAGTCTTGTTTTATTTTTTGTAGGTTTATCCCATAGAAATGCTTAAAAAGCAATAAAGTCAATCTCAACAGCCTTGCTTAAATCCATGATTATATCAGTTCTGTGTTATGGGTATGCAGGGAGAAACTATCTGAGCAGGAAATTGTAAGGGATTCCTGCAACAATAGTTACATCGTTAGCACACGTACATACCATAATAATAACAGAAAAGCAATAACAACCTTGCAATTACAAAAAATACCCAATGCCCTTTAAAAATGTATGTGTATATTCTGTGTTTACCCAGATTAAGTGTCACTAGGGGCTAATATTTTATGTACTCTATATATTCCAATTGGTTTATTAAAGTTTTTTCTGTGCTACTTTTCTTCAAAACTGTGGTAGTGCCTTATGTTCATCAAGAGGAACCCAAGTTCCATGAAAGGTAAGCACCTGCAAGCCGAGAACAGGAGCGTGTAAGAAACCTGGATTAATTTAATGACAGTGCTTTATAATGGATGATATAAATTTTCCTGCTGTAGTTGTTATGTACATTCAACAGTTTTATTGTATGTCAGTGCACATTATTCGGCACAGCTGCTAGAGAGGCATTGCTGAACTGGTGTTTCTCTTCCATGACAAACACCTATTAAGCAGTCAGCATAAACTCTTCTTGTTACAGCCTCTGACATCACCCTCAGGGCAAGCGGACACAGAACAGCAATTGCTGAATCGCGTATGAAAATTATAGTTTTATTGTCTATACAAGTGAAGGTTTAACTCAGATTCCTGCTCGAGTCAGCTCTGTTATAAAGGAGTGATTCTTTCAGGGTACAAACAAGCACAGTACACCATTGTAATCAAAGGAACAGACACTATTTATGTATTGGAAAGCCTTGTTCACAATAGTGCTAACACTCTAATGCCCCAGAAGCCACTATTTTAGCAGCTGTAGAGAAAATAAAGCATGACTAACAAGATGCCATACAGAGTCAGATACAGTTTTTTTAGTACACAGATGGAATCATCCCGTTTAATATAATTCAGTTTAACGGCACGACCAATAAGTAGGAACCATGTATTTAATGTTTATATAAGCATTTTCTCCACCGTAGCGTTCAAAGGCTTCCAGTGTCTCTTGAATGAGAACTCCAATATTTTCACGCTTCTGCTGGCTGTATTCTATTCCATCGCCTAAATTAACTGGTTAATAAAAGACAAAAAAAAATATATTTAAAGTCTTATACTTTGAAATAATGACATAGGAAATTGCAATTGCTGGTCAGTCACTGTGCCTCTATTAGAAACTTTGTTCTGTGACATGAAACAGAGCTGAATTTGAAAATAGGATTGGTTTGGTATCTCTTTAAGGCTCTGCTCAGGCTCTAGTTTCATACGCCTTCAAAATTCATGTACACATTACTTTAGTATCTAAGAAAAAATCCTAATAAAAACAAAGAAAACACATTCTTTTATAAGATGAATATGGACTCTCTTACACTGTTAATCTCTTAAAACTGTTCCTTCTTTATTTCTAACATTGCTTATTTAAGACAAAATTCAACTGCCAGATGCATAAGCACTTCTCTACAAAACATGATTTAATCTAGAGTTGTTATGGTTTGAAACCTTAAAAAGGTATTGGTTTGGGATTGCTCCCTGTTAGACATCATATTCAAACACTTTTTTTGTTTCTAATAGAGGGAATGTCATCTGGCCTAAAAGAGATTTTTGGAGTATAACATGGTACTCATTAAATTTCTGCTTCCTGAAAAATGTGTAAAAGTAAGTCAATGTCAAAAGGAAAAATTGTTGCAGACCCCAGATGCAGTAACGTTTACTTCTGCTTTCTCTAACATGGACTAGCAAGGGTGACACATGATCATACAACACAGATCATAATTCTTTAAAAGTCAGTGTGAACAACTGCGACAACAAAGTAAGAACAATAAGAAATAACTTCACCTGTCAAGATGCTGAGAGATTTAAAGGAGGAAAATATAATTTGTTTGGGTTTAAAACAATATTCTGCAAAGTATCTGAATATATATTCCAAGATATATATGAAAAATAATTTGGTAGGAGCACAGTGTACTCAGATGGTGGTACGTGGTGTGTGGTGTAGTGGCCAGGTGGGGCAGCTGTCACACTGCTGTAAGGTAGCCCACACGCAAGCAGCCAGTGGCCTCACTGTAGGCAGCAGGGACAATATGCCCATAAGAAACATTTAAGATCTCAAACAACACTGCTTGCTCATTGACACTCTCAACCAGGCAGTAAAAGACAGGCTCCTCAAGACAATGCAACCAACTCCTCGGGTATTGCTGCCTTTCACATTAGAAACACGGCGTAGATTTTGCTCCCACTGCAGATTCCCTGGTCGATGAGACATAGATGTACAACTTCATGCATCCTCATATCCTCTCCTAGATCTGAGGCCAAGACTCTGGATTTAAAGCTTGTGACTTTGTTATCAGAAAAAACTGAAGAACCATGCTTGTGAAAAAAGAGCTGGTAAACATGGGAAAAAATCATCATTTTGCTGAATTTTCCAGTAATATATCTGATTGCACTCCAAGTTAATTATGTGTATACCAGTTTTTCAAACTGCTTACACATATTTATGTCACTTTGCTTTTTATGAAATAGTTACACAAATACAGATGTGACATGCAAGGGCTGCCCTTCTGAGTGGAAAGGTAGTAATTTTTTTAAATGATGATTACTTATAAGCACACAAATATTTTTGAATACATTAACTGTTAATTTCACTGACATTAGAAGTCAGGATTGTGACATCAAAATTTATTACAATGAATTTACTGTAATGTTAGAAATAAGAGATTATGAGAGTGTATAGAAAACACAAAGAGCTATTAAAAAAGGGATTGGCTTATACAAAATACTAATGCAAAAAGAAAAGCACATCACAATTGAGTGCAATTTAGAGTAAACATGGTTTGCTCTTGCAGAAAACAACTGAGATAACTGTGCCTCATCACCTGTCTTGCTTGTACGCTGCCAGCACTCTCCAGAACACCTGGAGGTATTTCTGATTTCACCAGTCTGAGCAAAGGAAACCCTGAACCTTGACCTAAGTCTTGGCAAATATGTAAAGGAATTACTGACTTTCCAACCATATGTCTATTATCTGTAATTTTAAGCCTACACACATGCTCTGCTAATGAGCTTACACAGCTTTCATCATTCTTTCAAAGAAGTAGGAAAAAAATCAGCTGTCTGGAAGTAATGGGGATACATTGCTAAAGAAGTTTGGAGGAGGCCAACAAGACTCTGTGATAATGCTGGTAGAAGAGGTATTTTCCAGAATTGCATGTTACACTCTTTATTAGAAAGCATACTCTGTACAAAAAATGACATCTTAGATGCTTGATTAAAAGGTACCTAAGAGATGGAGGCAATGATGAAGGAAATAGTCTGCAAGCAAAGACCGAATGTGTGATGTGCAGACCGTCATTACAATTTTTTTTTCCTACAGACCATCTGTGCTATATGAAGGTTTGTATCCTCAAGATAGCCATAATTCACACTAATGTCATGACACAAGCTACAACCAACAATGCTAGAAAGGTTATGTCAGCATCGAGGTCACCTGGTAAGTACTAAAATAGCTATCCTATGTAGTTACAGGAATTAACAAATCTTTCAGACAAAAAAGATAATCATTAACCCAAGAGGACAACATCCATTACATGGATGAGTCAGAATGATCTGCCCAATGCACCTAAGGGTAAATATCTATTCATAATAGTAATGATGATTAGTTGGAAAAAAATAGCCATTGAAGTATAGCAGACTCAGCATGCCCTTCTCTGGTTTGACTTTATTTCCAAGTTAGTTTGCCTGAAAAGCCAGCTTTGTCAGTCACAAAAATGTTGCGTATGTAAAGTGTGAACATGGATCTGATTCAAGCTCTTTATGAAATTGTCCTTTATGAGGGAGAATAAATCAACATGAAAATCCTAGGAAGCACATTCATCATATCTTTGTGTCCAAGTGAAATGTATGGCAAATTCAGCAGTCATCAAGAACTCTATTCAGAACAAAAGTTATTTCTGTGTTTGGAAGAAATGCACAGAAGGACTAGTAACAGATCTAGAGGATTACAATCAGGAAAAGATATCATTTTCCCTTCCTAGACCAAAAAGTTAGTTCCCAATCTCCCAAATCATGCACCAAAGGTTTTATGGTCCTTAAAGCAAAGTGAAAGCCTTTGCACCTGTCAAGACCTGTGTTAGCTGATGAAATCACGCAGCACGCCAAGCCCAGGAGTGGCACTCACTGCCCTGCCAATGCCAGCTGCTGTAGCCAAGGAAACCCTGCTCAGATCCTCAGGGACTGAACTCAGCATTTGGCAGGGAACATCTGGCAGAGGATTTGAATTTTGTTTTAAAACGTGGCTTGTATTTGAGTTTAGACATGGTTCTATTAATGATTCAGGATATTAAAGAAATTCTGGTATTATTTGTATTCCATCTCATTTTGTTTTGAAATTTCACTAGGGTAATGCTAAAAATATAAAATTTTATTGCATTAAAGAAGGACAAGCAAGTTTCTCCCAATGCACTAAGAGCCCAATATGGCAGCTTTGAAGTTCTGGAGTGGACAAGAAGGGTAAAACAACCCATAAAGCTCAGTCAGATCTAGTCTTAATTCTGGACATTTGTTAGCATCTGAAAGTGTCCAAGACATTCTTTCAGTGTATTAGATTTCACTTCAAGGTAGGCCAGATCTCAAAAAGAAGGTTTTTTAATCCCCCAAATATGTTGCTTGTAAGTATGTCAGAGATATCAGAGTTCGGTCTTGGTGGTGATTGCTCCAAAGGGTTCTGCTTTATGGAAGACACAAATTAAAACATGAGTTTTCATGCACCTATTGTTGAAGGGATGTCATAGAACTTGGGATATCATATTTTCCCCATGTGTTAAATATCTGAGGAATGTTTAGTATTGGAGGGCATAATAATACTTAAAAGAGATTTCTGAAGAGACTGTGAAGACAGTCCCATGTCCCCAGCTTAGGTAACATTTTTAATCAAATTATAACTCAAAGGCTATTCCTTTATTCTTTAATGATGAAAGTGATTCTTTATTGATTTTAAGAACATACAGGCCTACACATATATTTCAACTTATTGCCTTGGAACTGTTGCCTAAAATGATTCTTAGCAGAAATTTTTGAAGTACTACTAGTTAACAACAAAGACCTCTTGTATAATGGCTTTGGGGTTTTTTTCTGGTTAGTTTTTTTTTTCTTGTTTGTACACAAATCAGTAAAACTACTTGGAAAGACATTCCTCCCTCTTTGAATCCTAAGAAACAAAGATACTGAAAGGTAAAGTGACTTGTTCCAAGTCATGGAAGGGATCAGTCACAAACCACGATTTTCAACT
Organism: Manacus vitellinus; assembly: GCF_001715985.3. Taxonomy (NCBI): domain Eukaryota; kingdom Metazoa; phylum Chordata; class Aves; order Passeriformes; family Pipridae; genus Manacus; species Manacus vitellinus. The sequence continues at coordinate 1,181,209 of NW_021940517.1, read as the reverse complement.
TTTTATTGCTGATGGTGAAAGTTCTGTTTATGGTAAAATGTAATTATGGTAAAAATCAGTTTTAAGTGGATCAGTTCATCCTAGTCCAACCAACATGTATTTTCAGCAATTAAAAGGTTTACAGAAATGCAACACGGTAACCTGAATGTTGCTTCAAAACAAAAAAAGCCAGCTGCAATGAGATTGAGCCTGTCACAGAACAAAATGCAGTTAAGCAGGACAAACTAGCATTAAAACATTTTGAGGAAAATTTCTGGACTTTTTTTCCTTCTGGGAGTTATCACCAATACCAAGAAATAAACAGAAGCTGATTTCAGCTATAGATTGACAGGCATCTATGTCAGGATTCACACTATGTAAGTTCAGAGCTCATGTGCAGTTCAGAGATTAATGAGTTTCTCAAAGTCTTCTTGTTAGGAAAAGTTTAATTGCCATAGAAGGTGTTGACTTACTGACTGGAGTGGAAAATGAAAGCCCCTGATGAGTCACTGCGTGGAGAGGGAGGAAGGCTCCTTTGCACCACTCCTATCATTGTGACTCAGAACCTGACTTTGTCAGATCCGGGAAGGATGAGGTAGTTTGGTCTCCCTGTTCATTTAATTGAAAGTTTGCGAAAAGTCACCTAACAGGTAAGACTCTAAACCCCTCCTGTCTGCTAAGAAACAGTGGGACATTGCCAGTTCATTTCACTCAGGGCAAGGAAGAGACACCAGGAGGTTATGGCTTCTGGTTGTTACTAACCCAGACAGAGAACTCCATGTTCCCTTCCTGAAGGCTCAGAGCAATGTGAACATCCTTCTACATGTTCTTAGGACACATCTAGATTATGTACACACAGAAGTTCAAACTGGCCTCATGCAGGCTGGCCTCAAAGCCATAGAAGAGTTGGAAGGAAGAGTTAATAGAGTAACTTATGTTGGAAGGAACCTCTGGTCCAAATGCTCTGCTCTAAGTCAGCTCCATTTCCAAAGCTAGATCAGGTTGCTCAGGGTGGAGTATCTGCAGTTGCTCAGCGCAGAGTAATCCCAGAATGATAAATGGTGCAGGGATCCCCTTGGCCTGGTAGAGCTTTTCAAATGTGATGAAAGGAAGTGCTACTCCTTAAACATGAAAATGTATTTTGTGAAGAAGGGTTTGCTGAAGTTACAAATGTCATGGGGCGAATGTGTTGTGATACAAAACAAATCTAAACTTTTGGCATAGTAACAGATAACAACATATACAACACTTTTGGAAGCTTAATCATATACCAAAGAAAGAGGCACAGATTTGGCTGAAAAATTAGTAAAATTTCATTTACACCCTGATGTGAAACCACGAAACATAATTAAAAAAATAACATGTATCTTTCAAAGCACTTTAAAACATTAAAGTTGATCATAATAACATATTTCAAAGAAGGCCAAATCTTTGAATAGGCACAGACCTGCTTTTTGACACTATCAACACTAAGAGTTCCTTGTCTCTTACTTTACTTGGTTCTTCCTTCTGTTTTTCATCACTAAGCGCTGAGTTTTTGTCGCTTTACAATGCTACAGTACTGCAGAGACTGCAGAAGAATGTTTCAATCCAAGAAGAGAGCATGTATGCTTGGAATTAAAAAAGAATAGTAATATAGAGACATTTTAGCCCATCATGTCTCAGAAAAGATTTTTTTAATTCTCACTGAAGGCATTTTGCTTTAACATAAAATATAGATTCTTCCTATAGTTATCTTCCATGTGCAGCTATTTCATAAATTAGCATTTATTGTACAGTGTAAGTGCTGTTACTATAAATACTATTCAGAAAGTCAACAAGTCAGTAAGTAGAGGAAGTGCTCTGATTGGAAAGGAAACAGTTGACTGACTTATGATGTTTTACTAACAATGTAAGCCTACAAGAGATAGCTGCAACTACTTGTAAATTGCTGCAGTTAAAAAAAACACCAAACCAAACCAAAACAAACCCATACCCAACAAACCAAAACAAAACCAACTGAAAATGAGCCAAGATAGCAGCTGTTATCACAGTTCTCCATTTCCAGGAAATGTTAACAATATCAGATGTAATCCTTTCTAAGCCCAGCCTTTTTTTTTTTTTTTTTTTAATAGAAGTACAAAAATGAAAAAGAAATCACAGCTTCTGTAACAAAATTTATTAGCAAACATATCTGACCAATGAGGTAAAAAATAAGAGATTATTGTGGGTTTTTTCCTCTATACGTACTTAAACTTCTCCGATTAATTTAGACTTTGAAGTTTGCCTGTGTTTTTGTGCTGCAGATCAATATCAAACAAAGTAGAGTTAAATAATCTTACATAAACAGTATACTCAACAGGGGAATGGAATCTGGAGTCTGAGATCTCTGTGGCCTCGGTACGCTGTTTAGTATTGCAAAACAATATATTAGTTACAAATCATGCTTAAAGTGCAACAAGAGTTGCATCAGTTATGTGAACCTGATGTTCTTTTAGTTGCTTTGTATGTATATAAGCTATTACAATGTAAATAATATTTTTTTAGTTGGAAATCATGTTTGTGTGTGCAAAATTTGCATAGCTTTTCTGGACTGATGTGAAATAAGGTTTGTTCATGCCATTAATTCCTCATCCAAATAAAGCATCATTAATGCAAAAGGAATTAAACCATGAAAAAACAAATCTTTGCAAGTGTGTGGAATAAACATAATTTATTTTTTAAAGTAATTCAAAGTGACAAACCCGAAAGTCTCCAAATGCTTTAAAAATTGTTGATTTCAGTATGAAATGTAGTCCTAAACCAGCCAATTTTTGGGTTACATACATACTTAAACCCAAGATGCTTACCAATCCATCCTCCTTCCCCCAATGGAAGTTTTTATTAATGTGACCAAAATGCTCTTAAGGAAAAGCCCTAGGTTTTTCTTCACAAGCAAAAAGCTCTTTAATTCACTACTTTGTATTAATAACTGTTGATATATTTATACATCTCCAACGTACTAATGGAAATGGTTGTGTCTAGTTTGAGCATTCAAAATCATTACCATTTAAGGACCCTATTTGGTCTAGCTTGCCTATCAAAAATTTGGCAACTAAATTACTTCAATGACTTCTTCTGTAACTTTGTGACAGAAGAGTGAGCCCTATATTGTCATTGGAATTTTCACCCCAACATGAGGAAAAAATTTCTTTACCTTGAGCGTGTCAGAGCACTGGAACAGGCTGCCCAGGGAGGTGGTGAAGTCTCCCTGTCTGGAGACATTCAAATCCCATCTAGACACGTTCCTGTGTCACCTACTCTAGGTGACCCTGCCTTGGCAGGCTGTTGGACTATATGAGCTGCAGAGGTCCCTTCCAATCCTAACAATTCTGTGGAATGCAACCGTATAAAATAGGTCAAGATATTAAAAATTTCCCATCAAAATTATGGAAGCAAGTTGTTAGATATGCCTATACATTGCTGGATATGCTTGAAGTTGCCAGTTTTCTAATTTCACTGTTCCCTAATTAAGTTAAATAATTAAGAACCTGAAGTCAACAGAAGGTGTTTTAGCAGTGATTTAAGAAGGGACAAGGAGATGAAAGCTATGAATGACTGTGTGGATTTGCCAAGATTTCTTTCACTGCTGTAGGACAAGGACAGAATTTATGCAGTTTAAAGGGCAGCTAGCACTGAAACTGGAATGTGCTATTTTATCCTCAAGCCAGACAGAAAGGAACAGCCCACTCCCCAGATATCAGTAGTATAAGTGTCAGGATATCTCCTTCTAGTGTTTCTTTATATTTTTATAATATGTAGATATGTATTTTAATAACTTGAATAATCTGATTTCTGTTCCTTTCTGAGTTTTTCCAGTTAGATCAATGCATATCATAGATTAAAAAAAACCACCACCCCTCAAAAAAACATAACCTTCCTAAGATGTGAATTTACTTTATTTTTATGAAGAACATGAAGGACATGAAAAAATATTTATCAAAGCTAGTTAACAACTATTCATTTTATATTAAGAAAAGCATACATTTGAATTTATAACAGTTTTTCAAGTAAACAGAAAAAAACCAATTATTATGATGTGTAGTCTTTACTTATAGGAAGGTAAAAGAGACAAAAAGAAAAAGGAAATTGCGTCCCCTAGGTATGGTGTTTCTGCAGATTCACAGCTTTGAATTGTGTAAGTTGAAGACTTTTGAAAGCAATGTAGAAACTGCACATACACCACATGAAGACTGAAATTTTTTTTTTTTACTGTGAAGAAAGATCAGTGAATAAGAACCATTTCATTAGTGATTCTTAGTTGGAAAACACTCAACCTTCTTGTCTAAATTATACTTGTACCAGCTGACAGAAGATATATATATGTTTTTTCAGTAACCTGACTTAGACCATCTACTGAGATTTAGCAGACTGACATACTCCTGCAATACACACCAAAACCTTTCGTTTTGCTACTTATACAACTTTTATAAGATTACTTCCTTTACTATCCAATATAAAGTCAACATTTACTATGCCACTGTAGATATCATAGACCCTAGAATGTGTTTATTAAAATGTACTCCTAACTTTTTCACGAAGGGATCACAGTGTTATTAAAACACAGGCATTTTAGTGATGCCTAAATAAAATTGTTTGTACCAAAGAAGCAATTACATACAATAAGTGTGTATAAAAGCAATAGTACGGGAAACGATAAGCAGTTTTTTTAAGATAAAACTAGTATTCACATATATTACAATATTTTAAGAGAAAATGATTTTTAATATATAAACTCATATATTTATTTTATTATGCTTTATTACTTTTCTTCATTGTTTTAAGAAAATGGCATTGTTCCAGGAAAAATTATTAATGCAGGGTCTTTTTTCCCACTCCAGATAGTACTTTTTCTGACAAAAATAAAAAGCAATCATGGGTCCTAGCTATAGGAGAAAGAATTAAGAATATATTTTTCTGATTTCTGGTGTTCATGATACAATTTTACTGTTGGCATGTATGAATATAGGAAAAAAACATTGCTCTTACTCGCATTGCTTACACCTGAAGAATTGCAATCATCCATAAGCACATAATCTCTTAAGACTGTACTTGTTTTCACACATTTGCTGAAAAAAAGACCTTTAAACATTTATTCTGGAACTATGTGTGGAAGTAAAGATGGCTTTTCTGTGAGCAAACAGGATACATGACATGCTCAGCACAGTGAACTGGAACCCAGTTAACACTGATCATACAAGTGTCATAACACAGAGAACATCCAACTGCTAAGAATGCAGCACTATTAGTTCAGTCTGTAATACTTTTCTTAATATCCTTTCACTTCATTACAAAAGCAGTGAACCTGAACAGTCATGATTGAAAAAAAATCTTTGCTTCTCAGGTGAATTTGTGGTTGTTTGTCCAAAACCGCTGCACATATCGTGTTTCTATAGGCTGACAGCAGTGAACTAGGTACAGTAGTTTCATCTCCTCTGCAGTGGTTGTTTGAGGTTTTTCTATCCTGACATGCTGCTGTGACAGTGCTTTCAAGCATGGGATTAGAAATTTTGCAATTTTTTATTCTCCAGCCAATCCTGGCAAATGTGACCATTTCTGTTCTCTAACATAGCTAAAGCATGCTACATTTTGTAACTGCATCTTAATTTTCTACTCGCCATTCATGTCTTATAGCCCTTCCAGTCCTCGTGCCTGACAAGTCTACAACTGTTCAGCTTCAGAAGTAAACAGCTCATACACACACACACACACACACACACACACGTGCATGTCAGGACAGTAAGGAAGAGATAAGAGAAGGAAAAAGTGATATGACTGACTGCTCTTGGTCAACTCTGGCCAGCCTAGAGCTTTGTAAGAGCCAGGAAAACATTATATAACACATCAGCGCACAATGTGTTAGAGTACTTGAAGTTTGCATTTTCATGTATTATAATGCAGAGCAAAAGCAAAAAGCTGTCAAGAAAATTCTTCCCTGGCAACTTAAATATGCTTTCTCACACTTGGGTGATCTTAGAGTACATGCACACATTATAGTCAGCTTTACATTAATAACAATGAAATGTCCATTCCTATGAAGGAATGTCATGAAGGGGGCTTTTAAGATAAATTTGGGACCTTGAAAAGATAACCTGGAAGTCAGCCTGACTAATAGCTAAGTGGGACATATTTCAAGAGTAATATTCTCTTGCAGTTTCTCTGGAATGTTTATTGCTCAGTGGGTAGGGTCAGCCTCCAGAGGAAAGGAAGAAGTAACACCTCACAAAATTCCTTTATCGCTTCTCTCCAGTCGACCACAGATGGTTGTTTCATCTCCTACGTTCTTTAATGCTAACGGCTGCAGGAAGTTTACAGGTCTCTGATCCAACTCCGTAGCTGCAGTCCTGAGTTGGTACCTGTTGAAAGCGCTACCTCAAGATTAACAGAAAACTCTGCTTCAGAAAAACATCAGTGAGCATTTATGGACAACAGCAGCTAGAGCAGAATGATGACTTCTGAAGGAAACTATGGGATGTTATTTTAAGGGAAAAGAATAATATATACTAGTGCCCATAAATTAATGTGAGGTAATTTCGTCATGAGTCCCCAAGGAATGTTATCACTGAATGGTGATATCTGGAAAGGTCCTCCTGCATTGCTTGTCCCAGCACAACCAAAGTTAATTAAGTGCTTGACTGATAAGTAAAACAGACATTTCTTGTCCCAGGGAGAAGAATGTGGACATTGGAGGAGCAGAAGACAAACAAAGGCTGAAAGTGGAGGAAGAGAAGCCAAGGACATTCCTTTTGCTAGTTAATTTTTCTAAGTATGCTTCATAAAGGTTTTAATTTATATGAATATATGCATCATGGGTTAGCATAATTATTCCATAGTGTAATTTAAAATAGCCCACTGGATGCCAACTGACAAGCTACATCTGAGCCTGTTGACTTTCCACTGTCATTTTGTAGCAAAATGTGATGAAAAGGTAGATAGGCTTATCTGCACATCTGTAGCTAGAACCCAATATCTTTGCTTCACAGTTATGAGCACGAATCTTGCCTACTTACAAGTCTGCTCTGGGAAATGATTAGAACGGAATGTCAATGATACTAATGTAAGCATAGGGTTCCTTCAGGAATGTGCTATCAGCTTATGTATTAACTTTATAAGATGGAGGAGGTGAACTGAAGCTGCTAGTAGTCCATGAGAAGAGAGATACCAACAGCCTTCCAGTGCTTGAGACCTCTCCTATTGCCTTCTTTTCTTCTAATCATATGGATAAAAAGAAAAAAGAATAATACAGAAATCTCTTGCTGGTTTGGTAATATCTTCATTTGAGAGAAGCATTAAGCTTTCCTCTCTACTTAATATCAAAAAATGCAGAAGAGTCAATAAGTCATTTTAGGCACGCTTATTATCAGATCTAGTGCCTCAGCCATCTGCCTCAACAGCTCCTGAAACTGCTGATAGTTGTCTGGAGCTGATTATAACCACTGTCACTGAATCCTCAGAAGACATTAAAGAAGTCAGGCTAATATCAGTTTATTTACACATCCTCACTCTTGTAACATATCTATATCTAGCAGCTCAGAATGGCTTAAACAGGGGTCATGGTTCTAGCTTTGTAGGGGAAATCGTACAATAAGATAAGAACTTGATTTTATAGGAGAGGAACAATAATAGCACAATTTTCACAATTTTCAGCTAACAGACTGACTTAACTTCACATGTCCACAGAAGACAATGTGAAAACAGTCAGGCAGAATTAGAGACACAGGGCAGGAGACAACACAGTGGTATAAATCTTTAAGAGTCAGAATGGAGATTTCAGACCAAGTTAGGAATTGCAACACTTAATATCTGTCACGTCGGCTCTGCAGGAGACTCAGCAAGGCTGCATTAGATTTACCTCATGGCATACAGTAGGAGTTAGATTCCCAAGAACATTATCCAAGTGAGTGAAAGGCTGATCAGTGAGTCTCACAGAGGCAGCCAGTGGGGAACAGGGAGCAGAACAGTGTCTAAAACATAGTTTTTCTCAGAGACTTAAATACTTGCATCTAGTGTGGAGTTACAGCTCAGAAGTTTTCCTGAAGGTAGATAGTTATTGCCATTCCTTCTGGGCGAGACTGAATGACTTCTTCAAAAGCAAGTTGTGCCATGAGACAGTAATGATACCTGCTTCCCATGGATGTGTGCTGGTTTTGTACTACACCTCTTTACAATAACAATTTGTTTCCCACAAGTTCTACCAGCTAAACGGCAGTATAAACCAAGGCATGTTTTGACACATTTATCTGTTGTATACCCTACCAAGAATTCTCTCGTCGCGGGCATGAATTTATGAATTTGGATCTCTCCTCTCCATCCAGATGCTTATTTTTTCAGAAACTCTGTCCCTTTTCCAGTTTGACTGACTTGGGACAATGAGTTTAAAAGTTATATGAGTTAAGGGGGTGAAGGCTGGAGGATGGGGAGTGGGGGAAGATTTACAGAATAACCTTGCGACTCATTAAGCCTTGTGTTTTTAGGAGGGTAAGCAAAAAATACATGAGCAAGGGCAGCAATGGCTGCCTTGTTTTTCAGAATTTGAAAACCTAGTGGTGAAGCACCCTCCCAGGAAGCAAGAAGCAAGAAGCCTATGTAGTTTCAAATCTGCATCTTTTGTGATCAGGGAGATTTCACCTAATTATCAAATTAGTTACTCATGGAGGAATGCTCCTGTGACCTTTATGCTTATGATTTGGCAAGGAAGCAGCTATAGAGACAGACCCTTTGCTAGACTATGAACTTGTGCCAACATCTGCAAAGAGACACAAAGTTTAGCACCTGAATCCAATTTTCAGCAGCTACCTGAGTGGGTCGATCCTGAGGCCTTAGCAGTTCCCAAATGAAGGCTCTGGTGAATCAGAACATCTGTACATGAGGCTAGATATTTAAATGTCTAAATACATATTTACATGAATACAGTCTACAGTGCCAATTTTTAAGAGTTTTGACTTGAACTAACTTCCTAACAGATGGTTATTCTGAATCTATCTTCATTTATTTACGGCTGTTTATGTTTTTACAGATATAATAAATGACCTAAAGCTTATTCCTTTTCTATTTATTTATATTTTAATAACAGTTAAAAATATTATTGTACTGTACAATCTATAGAAATTATATAAAGATGATCTTTCTGTGTTGTACTCACAACAGACTGTTCCAAATATTCAAGGAAAAACTTCTATGACCAAAAGGTAAAGTGAACAAGCATAAATTAGATGTTAGAATCATGTGTACCATTGTAAGCTTAAGCAAGATATTACCATAAAATAGAGAAGGCCAAAAAAAATCTGAAAGAAAAAAAAGAAAAGAGGAAAAAATACAGGAAGATATGCAAAATATTTAAGTGCATGTATCAGAAGCTTCAGAAAATGGAATTCAACAAAATTCATGCAAAATTTCTCAATAAGATAATTCTTATGCTACATAAAATGCAGGTTTTGGTATCATAAGCAGATGTAGGTCTGACTCAGGAAACTGTCATGCAAATGTGTAAGTGGTTACAAAATCCGGACTAAAGTGTGTTTATTTATATCAAAGCATTTCCTAAGTAAAGAAGCAAGCATATACAAAGTATTAAGAAATGAAGGGCATAATACTGTTGTCAGCCAAATTCATTCCTCACCATGTAAATCAATGTGTTTCAGAAGAGTAAATGAGAGAGAGTTAGCTTTTCTCTGCCCACTGCAGTGATTAATTAGCTTATTTTCAATAAGAAAAGTACTACCTATGTTATTATCTCATAGTTTTTTTTCACAGTATCAATAACACAAGGAAACAATAGCTATCCATTACCCTTTAAAAGGAAAAGGTACACATGACCATGAAACACTGTGAGACTTCAGTAAGAAATGTCATGAGAAAGAAAACGTCTCAGCTAAGTTGTATTTGTTTATATGTAAATTGTAATATTCAGGGAAAGCAAAGTTTGCTGTAAAAATTTTCTAATATTACTTTGACATGCGTTTTTAATGCATGGCTTTAACTACAATTGTCTGAAGAAGATTCAGACTGTAACACCACTGCGTTTGTATAAGGAAATCAGATCTGGAAGGAAAGACAAGGAAATTTTCCCACTGAATGATAAAGATGGTTTATTTCCATAAGCCAAATAAATTTTTCAGGAAACATAAACTCAAAAAATTATTGATGTAGAACAGTTTTTATCGCATCAGCTGCAGAACTCCACTGGGGAAAACAGAAAGGAGAAGCCCTTAGGCCACATTTTGTGTGACCTAATTCTTTCAAGGGCATGTTTCTGCAAATTTTTAGGAAGTGACAATGCAAATGAACAACAGTTCCCACTGTGATGTTTTCATGGGATCTCTGAATAACCTCAAACAGAAGACTTTGCTCCAATACAACAGTACATAGTCTTGTTGTAGAGCTTAATTACTTTTGGATGTAAATGAGCAGAAAAACAATTATCACACACCCAGCAGAAGAAATGGTTATGCTTCTATAAATTTCTGGTATTCTACTGCTGTGATGGTCAATTTAAAGTTTCAGTCTATATGCTTCTGCCAGTTAATGATTAGTCTCCTACGTTTTGGTGAAATTGCACTCCAGTCAAGGGAAATGAAGTAAAAAGACGAGGGCAAAAAGAAACTAATATTGTTAAAGTCTAATTAGAATAGCAGGGCCAGTGCTGGACTTAGCTGTGATGAGGTTGTCTTTCTATTAAATTCAATACACTGAATTCACGGAGAGAAAGATCAAATGCTATGATTTCATTTTCATGGGTGAAGTGTTAATAAGAATGGGAATTAACTTCTTCCTCATGTAGCGATTTTTTTTATATATTAATGTAAATCAGAATGCAATCATTCTTCTCTCTGCAAGTATATTTCTAAAATCTGACATTTTACTTCCAGAAGGATTACTGCCATGTAGCTTATTTTTAAGGAAATTTTTCTTTTAAAAAAGAAAAAAATTCATTGTATTGACTTCAGCATCATCAGCAATATCTACCAGAAATTCATTTTAACAGCTTCCTATGCTGGACAACCATTTCGTACTTATATGGTTTTAATTCATGTTGATTCATTTCTAAATGAGTACTTGCAGTAAGTGAATGTGCTTTCCTGTAGTAGCTTAAATTTTTTATTTAAAGATCACATTTGAGCTGCAGTTGATAAAAACATGCTAATTAAAAAGTGTTTTAAGAATATAATTGGATTTTATATAAAAAGAACCCCAATAAACTACCAAAAACCAAAAAACCAAAAACCCCTAAACGAAAAAAACCTACAACCAAAAAAACCCCAAAAAATCCAAACAAAAAAAAACCTCCCTAAAAAACCCCAAACCCATACCCTGATATTAAACTGCATTTCTGCTCTAGAACATCTAGGTATCATAACATTTCACTCCTCCTTGAAAAGTGTTAATGGGCGTTAACAACAGCTTTACTTAGCCACATATTCTGACATATTTATGGGTTCATGACACATAAACTCACACTTGGTACAGTAAGTGTTATTAATAAAACCTAAAGAACATATATTATGGAGAAATATTACATATGAAACTTCATCTTTCCACCTACATTTAATACAGAAAGATCCAAAACATATATAATTTAGATAAGGCAGCATAGCATTTTAAATGTAAAAGGTCAGATGCATGTACTACACATTTTTCATTTTAAATTGTGCACAAAGTCTACTTGTAGACCTTTGAAGTTGATGGGAAATGTGAGTGTTTATTCAGCTGGATCTTTCAGTATTTCATATATAATGCATATGTTCCCTGAAATAGTTTAAATTGACTACTACAAACAAATAGTAGGATGTTGTACACATATCTCAAATATTCTATAAAGCAGACTAAAAATGTGATATAGACATCAATTCCCTAATGCTTCATAATGTCTATTCAATAGTAACACACATCAATAGAATTTCATACTTGATTTTTTACGAGAACCATAATCTCCCCATTCCTTAATTAGTCCATGAATACAAGGAAAATCTAAGGAATGCATATAATATCTATATTCTTTTTTCCTCTTAATTCTGCTGTTCTGAGGACTTTCTTAAAAATTCTTTTGATAAACATCCCTAACATAAACACCTACATTGGAAGGAATATTTTCATCGGGGAATAACTGTGGTACTCCATAATCTCTGATGTCAATACTTCCACTATGTTATTTATCTCTAATATGTGTAATGTTCTCAGCTTTCATCTTTCCCAGTGTCTCACATGAATCAGCTCTTACGACAGAGCAGCTATACAAATTCAGATTCCATCAAGACAGAAAATGACTTGAGAAGAAGACAGTAGTATTTTTAATTTTGCTAGAGCTATCATCTTCCAAGCTATCACTTTATACTGAAGGATTCTCAAGTTAGCTGGACCATGAAAGCAGTCTATTTGGATTGCTTGGCATTCAGTCATAGAATAACTGAATAATTAAAAATTTTGAAAAAGGCCTTTTCCCACCTGAGGATGACTACAAAGCTGTACCTTAGACTACTGTATTATGATTAGGCCCTGGCCTTTTCACTGAAAATCACCTGAATGAATTATTGAAATTTGTATTTCTTCAATAGAAGTACAACAAACACTGACTATTGTTATGCTTTATAATTGCTAGGCCAAAGATCTGGTCTCTATCCCAAATGTGAAAGTCCTGTAAGAAATGCTTTTCCCACATGCTGCACAGTATATTTCTACATGAGGAGACTGTCATCCTCAGTTGTTCTCTTTAGTATTAATCATGGATCTATCAATCTGAAAAACAAAGCTCATGGGAGCAGAATATAGGGTAATTCAATAAAAAGAACAAAAGATTTCAGATTCCCTGTCAGAGGATATTAGATTGACCATAATTCTCTCAGCTTTCAGAACAAAGCTCAAAACTCACTTCAAATTAGTATCCTCATAGTCACTATAAAAAGCAGCTAAGAAGAAGAAAATAGGACATGGATCAAGGTGGAAGGGGTGAGGTTAAGAGTAAATGAGATTGCTAAGCTATTGTGAGTCTAATTAGTTTCTGGAAAATACTCAAATCCTGTGATAGGTAACTTTAAAAAAGGTGAGAAATATTTTACCCTGGGAAAGTATTTAATGCTGGGAAATGTTGGTTAAATAGAAAATAAGATAGGAGAGTTGGTTGTTTGGTTTGGGGTTTTTATAATTTATAATTAAATAATCACATTAAGTAATAAATGCTTTGTGGCTGTTACCATAATCACAATTGATTGTTTAGTTGCAATGGTTTCTAAAAAGGAAAATGGTTTAAGTTAAGAAAATGTGCTATTTAAAATGCATGTGTACAGTACTTTGTAATAAGATATGGTTTATAACTGTGTAATTGACATTCAATTAAAAAGCTTTAAATTAAGTAAAGATGGCTGTGTATTGAACTGTTGCATTTTAGTGCACTTCTGTTGGCAAATTAGCAGACTGGTCTTGAACTGTATCAGCAGGGGTATAGAACTGCATGTTGAAGAGCAGGGTCTGTAATCAGCATGCTTATCTGTCCCTAAGAGGTGTTATCTTGAGCCACACACATTTTGTTTCCATCTTTTGAACCAAACAGAATCTTTGAAAATGTCAAGTAGATTATTTTTCATTAAGTTTAACTACAACTAGCATAAGATGACTTCTTTGGAGTGACGAGCAGTTGTATAAGCTGAAGATCTGGCCAATTCTATTTATTTATGAAAGATGAAGAATTTTTCCCAAAGACTAATTAATTTATAATTTTCTGAAACAACAACAGAAAAATCAAATTATCATCTTAAAAGCATCTAGCAAAATATACTTGGAATGTTTGGAATTATAATATAGACCCTAAAGAATAATTTATGAGGTGGTATTAAAAGTCCAATATTCACTCCAGCTTTATTGACCTAGCAGAAAAGAATTGTTTTTGAATCTTAAAATTGCTAGCACATAGAATTCAGTTTATTTCAGGAACAAGAATAAAAGTAATAGAGCAAAGGGAAAATGAGGTGCTTAGACCTCTAGGTCATGATGTCAATGAGTAGTGTGTGACAGAGCCCACTATTTGATATTATGAGCTTTCTGTGCTGGAGATCATTCCTTGGAGTTGTTTAATTTATAATATTGCCACTAGACCTAATTCACCACAGTCCATGTGAACAAGTAAATGGCAAGACCATCGTCTTTAGGGATGACTGTAAATAATAAAAAGGTGAATCCACTTTTGCTCACAAAGATGAAGTAAATGACTAAGAAAGAGGCATTTTCTAGTCCTACTATGTAAGGTCAAATTCACTTCATGAATATATATACGTCTTCTATTGTAATTAATGAAGATGCAAATAGATCTACAAACAGAATCTTAGATAAGGCATCTACCACTTTAAGCAAAAATAGCATTAGTATAATGTACATAATACTAGATACATAGTAAATTGACCTTAGTGGAGTTTATAAATTTGGATCTAAATACAAAATGCAGCTATTTGAATCACTATTTGTACTCCAGCTATACCTAGTGACCATCCTTTTGCATAATTTTAACAGCATGGGACTTAGTTATATTTTATTTATTAAAAGAAACCAGTATTATGTTTTAGTTTTCAGATAAATATTTTCTTACAAGTAACAAACAAGAAAAAAGCAGTCAAAACTATTCTACTTTACAAAAAGTTTTATCAGCTGTAGCATGTATTTTAAATGCTCCTGAAGAATTGGATGGTTGGGGTTTTTTTAGCTTGATACCCTTCATTGCTTCATGTTGAACAATTAAACTGGTTAAATACATTGTCTCTCTGTGAATGAGGAAACGAAAAGCACACTCTCAGCATGTTTGTTAGGTGTAATTGAATTTAGCAGACATGCTAGGAATGAAATCTCATTTCTTCTAAATTTCTTCTCTTCATCTAACGGCCATACAATGGCTTTTGTACCATTACGTCTCAATAACTTCTTCTACTTCTAATTTCATCATTATAGTATATCCTCTAATATGTTGAAAATGGTTTTTTCTGATGAATGTTGTCCTTTTAACATACTATTTCATAACTTCCATATTTCTGAGTCCCATGATTGATTAGAATACGGATTTGAACAAATAAAACACACATATTTTGTTGGTTGCAAATAACTGATCAAATACAGACAAAAGATGAAAATCAATACATAAACCCAGGTATGAAAGGCCCTGGGCATCAGTGAACACTGGCTGCCTACCTCACTCCTACCAGGAGCTCTTATGGGCTTCAAGTACAACCCTGAATCCACCAGGGACTCTTTCTGATGAATATACTGACTAGTATTCACATGCTTCACTTATGAGTAAGACCCCACAATAACCTTTCTTTTCTCCTATCTTTCAGGTGTATAGTTAGTATACTTTGATATTTATGTCAGCGGTCATTTACTTCATGGGTCACTAGCTCTGGTAGCAAGTTCCCATTTATGTCTTAACTGGCATGTACATAAGTTTTTCAGTGAGCTACACTATCATAGAAATATAGTTTGAAATATGCTTTCAAATGAGAAACTACTATTTAACATATAAGAAAAGTGGGCATGGCTACAGTACATGCTGTCAGTAATTTATAAAAATTTTTGGCTTTACTATTTAGAAACTGTTCAGTTGAGCTACAGATCTTGACACACATATTAACTTTTCTAGTTCTTAGTAATATTAATTCCATGCTTTTACCTACATACATAATGCCTCTAGGATTGTTGGAAATACATAAAAATAAATAATATTTAGAAAAAAAAGAAACCAAATAAGGTGCAGGATCTTCTCTAAAATCTGTCTGCACAAATAAAAATAATCTAGAATTATTTTTCTCTTTCCATGTAAGTTCTGGAGGTTAATAAAACACATAAAAAGGAGTCATTAGTATAACTGCTCAACCAAACCTAAGTTTTCCAAAAAACATACGATAAAGATCATCTAAGCTTATTTCACAGCTATAGTCACCCACATGATGAAATCACTGGCCTGTACTAGACATTAAATCAGCTTCTGGATGGAGGAAGACTATATTTCAACAATATTATCAGATAACTTTTAGATTTAAACTGGTATGAAGACAAAGATGTGAGAAGAAACATGGTGAGTTGATACCCTAACCAGATTTTCAGCCCAACAGATGAGAGCTGGAAGTCAAAGTGTACAATTGAAAGGTGGTTTTTGGTGTTTTGTCCATTTGTTCACTGTGTAAGTTCAAGGTGTAATTTTCTCCAATTAATTGTGATGGGTAGCTGTATTCGAATACTCTAAAGCTGTATTAGAAGCTGTGTAAAATGAGAAAGCTCCAACACACACGTAGAAAGGTAAAGGTGCATGATACTTCTACATTTATCTCCTTTCCACAGTAAAGAGCGTTTTATCTTTCCAAGAACTGAAATCACACATGAAACAAGAAATGTAAGTAACAAGGACAAACAGTCCTTCCTTCCCCACAAACAACAGTAAAATGAAAGAGTAGAAAGAGGATTGGAAGGAAATGCTGTGTGACAGGTCTTCTGGAAGTTTTCAGGAAGCGTGAAGATTATGTATATTTAAGAGGATAAAAAGATCAGAATTCACTTAAACATAACTGATACAAGTTTCAGTTAATTAAGGTGATTATTTTGATGTCAGTAGATAAATCTCTTCTTTTGCTGTTTGCAGTGGCCTTCTGCCACTGCTAACTTCACTCTCAGTTTACTTCTTTCAGGGAACAAAGGAACCATTTATGCAAATAAAATTAATGTGGGCGGATAGGAACTACCTTTCTGATAGCTGATATTGTGGATTTCTAATGCATTAACTTCTGACAACACTGACTCAGTTTCCAGAATGAATCCTATCCACAGAAAGAATTGTAGAGGGTACATATCCATTAGCAATTTAGAAAAAAAATTACTGTCTGAACCTTCCCATTAAAAGAATGAAGAAATGTAGAACTAGGTAAGCAAGATAAGCCAATAATTACCAGGGACAACAAAAATTCCACATTTTCCAACTGGAGTATCCTGGCAAGTAGTTTGTCTTTCCATTCCTCATGTCTTCCTCTCTGCCACTTCATCCAGAAAAAATAGTAGGAATTACGTAGATTTTAGTCTGTGCAGAACTATCAGCCTAGCATCAGAAATGCTCCTCCTGACTTTTCCATCCATTCCCAAGTTGCTAATCTATCTGAAGATTATCTATCAATTTAAACTCCTTTCCATTTTGCAGAATTACGGGTCCATTTGTCATTCTAAAAAGACTCACTAACTCTCAGTATTGGGTAAATATCCAGACTAACACAAAACTTTGAACTTCCTGAAGTTCACAGGCTACCAGTGCAAGTGCTGGTCATTCCTGTTTACATATTTCGCAATCTTTAGTCTACAAAATGCAGCTAAGCACTAAGTTTGATAACAAATATTTTTATCAGATAACAGTTAAATCAATTAAATCTGAAATAATGCATCACTAAGATGCATCACTGTAATTTTCCAACATGAAGACAATTGGAATGATAAGACAGTGATTTTGTGCTAAATAAGAGATAAAATAGTCATGCCCACTTAAATATTTGCATTCAAATTAAGGTCCAGGCATCAAAACAGAAATCAAACAAAATACTTCATTTTTAGGCTGTAGGCCTCAACTTCAGGAAATCAGTGAATACGTTTAAATCCATCCTAGTTCAGGAAATATACTTGATTACATTCTCAACTATAAGCAAATTTTTATGTTCATTATGCAATGGTAACCTAAATTCATTACCACAAGAAACAATTCCCCACGTCACTGATGGAAGATCCCCTATCCAAACCTCGGAAATATATTGCCAGATTCAAAACTAAGTGTATAGGACTTTAATACTCCTTTTCTTTCATTTGTTAATTTTTGCACATATTTTCTGTTATATACAAATAAGTATGTTCATTCACAGTTCATTCACAGGTCTGAAATGGTGAATTGTATGAAATGCAGTGAAATGCAGTGAAATAATACCAAAGTAAACAAAGATGCTGTAGCTTATTTAGGTTCATTTCGTAAACACTCAGCCATGTGTTTATCAAGCAGTGATTGCACTGGGTTGGGTTATCACACATGGGTAATGTGCCACATTCTTCTCATGCCACTCTGTCAAATTCCTTACTGCACTGGCTCACAGCAAACATGGCTTAACAGATAGTGCAGCAGTACAGTTACATGATCCTTTCTATTAAAACATCTTCCGGGAGATACTGTTTAGGCTAATTGATTAGTCAAGAATTTTTGGGATGAACTGTGACCCTGGTAAACAGAAAAGGAAGAGCTAAGTGCTGCACAGGCCATGTTTTCCCCTTTTCCAGTTGAGGTCTCAAATCTTTTTGTATTATCTGGAAGATCCATGTTAACTTAATAGAAACACTGGAATACACTGTAATCCCAAATTCTGGATTAATCCCTGATTTAAAAATGGAAAAAGTAAATCTGAACACTCTCTCCCATTCTTGGCTGAAAACAGATAGGACAAATTTAGTCAGATCCCATCTACTGCTCATGCTCAGAGATACATAGTGAAACTAGAAAGGGATTTCTGCATTGGCAGATTTTCCCTCGAAATTGTTTCTTGAATTGAGAAACAATATTAAAGATATAAAATCAACACTAAATAAAAAACCAGACACTTTGGTGCTTCTGTTTGCCTAGAAAGTATTTTACTTCTTGTAAAATAATATTTTAAGCATATGTATATATTTAATATTATGGAGAAACCCAAGACTGACTCCATAACACTTCACAAAATAAGTGATTTCATTCTATTGAGTTAAATGGAACATCATCTAGGAATAAATATTTATGCAATTAGACATGTTCATTTCATACAAGGCAATGCTCTAACCTAAGGCAAACAAAATGAAATCACAGAAATTAATTTTAACACAAGTGAACATGAATTTGGAAAGTGGTACATTTTTAATAATGAAGTTTACATACACAGTGATGTGAGAATTCATTTTCATAGACAATTATACTCTGATATTCTTCTGACAAGTGAAAATAAGTTATAATTTAAAATTTACAACAAAGTTTTGACAAAAAACTTGTGTTAAAACAAGAAGTATCAGTGTACAGGAATGGGTAGGAAGAATTTAGCTCTGTTCTTTTGCAACTTATATATTTTCACTCATACTTTTGTAAAAGCTCAAAAATCTCTATCCGCTTTTGGAATTCCAGGCATAGATATTCTATTTAGATTGTATATCTACATTTTTAAATATTCACTCCATCTTCAGCACAACACTAAGATTCATTACTTTCCTGACACTGAGCCAAGGAAACAGGTTGGTTTCTATTTAGAGAAGACTCATTGTAAAGAAAGGAAATGCAAGGAAAACTGAAGACACTAAATAAACATAGCACTTACAATTTTGGTCTACATGTTATAGTTTGAAGTTCTCTATAAGAATTATTACAAGGGGATGCTTGTTCTGTAACAGTTCAGAAAGCCTCCACTATCCCATTCTCTTCCTATTTTATGACTTCTTCAAAAATATTAGATTTCTAAAAAATTAAATGGCTACTGAAGTAATTTCTTTCTTTTTTTTTTCTTTTAAATCATATCATATGGAGAATGACATTTTTGCCAGGACCATATAAGATTTTTGGATCTTTACCTGATATAGTGGAATAAAACCAATTTAGCATCAATGGAACAATGCCAGTTTGCATAAGAAGATTTGGCCCCCAGTAAGAAAGAATCAAATATTCAGACATTATGAAAAACATTCTGGCTGAAAAGTTACTTAGGTCTGAAGAAGTACATGTTAAAAAAAGAAGTAGAGACATTTTTTTTAAAAAAAATTATACATTTTGAGTTTTTAAATAAAAATGGAATGCTAAAATTTTAAAAATATTGATTGTTCAGGTCAAAATTTTTAATGTGAACATAAGCATAGAAGTTTTCTGTTAGAGAATCAAGCCTTGATTACTTTTTTCCAATCAAAAATGCCAGACTAGAAAAAAGCTCAAAAAGTTTCAATAATGAAAAGTAATGACTACAAAACAGCTTTTGTCAGAATCATAGTATGATTTGTGTTGGAAGGGACTTTAAAGATCCTCTAGTGCCAACCCCCCTGCCATGGGCAGAGACACCTTCCACTAGACCAAGTTGCTTGAAGACCCATCCAGGCTGGCCTTGAACACTTCCAGGGATGGGGCATCCACAACTTCCCTGGGCAACCTGTTCCAGCGTCTCATCATCCTTCCAGTAAATAATTTCTTTCTAATATCCAATCAAAACCCACTTTCTTTCAGTTTAAAGCCATTCCACCATGTCCTATGTATAAAGAAAATATTATCTAGGCAAAAAAGATTGGGGTTTTTTTTGTACATATACACAAAACCACTCACACAGTGAGTTCAGTCAAAAGGCAGGGAACTACTCACAGGTGTAAACTTCTGTCTAAATGTGTATGTATTTGCAAACATGAGTTACTTTAGAACTTGGTCATACAGTGCTAATAAAGCAATGCAGGTATTAAAAATCATTATTAAAATTTTAATGTTGAGCATGGCATGAAGAAGAGTAGATGTTCTACAAAGCATGTAAAACAGATAAATCCCAGTTTACTAAAAATTTTCCTCTTATATGAACTATATATCAATATATATCTATAACTATATATTGTCTCTTCCTCATAAGCAGGCTGTTACAAAAAAAAAATATGGAAAGCTAAATCTGAGTTGAGAACTATTGCACTGTATCTGAATTGAGAACTATTATACTAATAAGCTACAGATTCCTGAACTATGGTAGAACACATTACTGCCAATTTTATTTTTTTAGAAACTATAATGGAAGAGGGAAAAAAACTTACCTTCAAAGATAAACTTAACATTTTGCTTTCTGTTTCGTCCTAATCTCATTTTGTATTGTCAAAAACAGTACTGAGTTTCTTTCTCCTGTCTGCTAAACTCCCCTAAAAAACATTTGTTTGTAATATAAACATAATATAAACTAATCCTGAAACTTTTTTTGAAAACGTATTTTTGAATGTTTTGTTCTAGAGTTCTAACTTCAGAATTAAGTATTAATTTCCTTATTTTAAATATGTGTTGAAGTTTCTTGTTCCATCATATTTAAAGAATACAACTGTACAATAGAAATTTCTAAACAAAAAAAAAATAAAATCAGAGTTAGTAATCTAACCAATACTACTGATGTTAGGAACTCTGAGATGTTTACAGGTTACAGTTCATAGAGCATGATAGTTACTTTCAAGTTAGATAGATCTGCATGGTCACTTTTTGAAAAAGAATGTTCAAAACTCATCCAGATTTGAATTCTATCATGAAATCTCTCGAATTTTTGAATTGTGCAGAGAGAGTTGATGTCTCAGTTCTGAATTTATTTTTCATTTGGGGAGACAGTTTGTACACAAGCTACTTCATTTTTGACAAAACTCTATCATGCTGTATTGTTATGGAAACATATGCAATAGATTATCAGGAGACACTACTACAGCACAAAGGTCTTCTGTACAGAGATGTCGGCAAAATGTCAGTAAAGATACAAGAAACACAGGAATTATATCAGTGTACAGGAATTACATTAATGATCCGCATAATCTCATATGAGAATAACAGTAAAATTTTAGGGAGTTGAAATGTGAAATGAAAAAAAAAAAGTACTCCTAGAATTTAGGACATCTAAGGTCAAATCTAGCCCTAGAACAAACAGATGTAATTTTAGACATTTTCATGTTTATTGGCTCAAATTACCCCTTCTGTTCTCCAGTTGCTGGTAACTTTTTGCCTCGTTATAAACATTCCTGAATTGTCCTCCAGGGAAACGTGTGTATATTGCAGGGAAAGGAAATCAATGCCAACAAACACAAGTTTCTTCTCCCATACACAAGTATTTTCTACACTATTAGGTTTCTGAATCACTTTCTGAAATCTAGAATCTCCTTAAAATTGCCAAAGCTGAATTTTGAACTGATTTAGATTAATTCTTAGCATTTCTCATTAGAATTTGATTTGCACAGTGTTGAAGTCATTGGAAGGCAAATACAAGGCTAACACTAGCCTAAGGTTAGTCTCTTAGTCTCTTCAACATTTATAGTACTGGAAGAGGTCAGATTCCTCCTGAGGTGAATCAAAATGCCTAAAATTAGGTTCTTGTTTGGAACTGACTTCTAGAGAAGCTTTCTACTCACAAATGAGTAGAGAGATATTATATGGAAATAACTGTGCTTAGACTAATTGCTAACCTTTAGATACTCTTTGGTTCTTCTTTCTCCTCCTTCCCCTGTATGCATTTTAATTTCACGTTAGGCAGGATTTCGTGTGTGTGTGTGTGCGCATAGTCGCAACACTAAAAAATCCAATATTTCTTGTATTTATTTATTTTGCATTTTAGGGCCCCAGATCTGGAGGAACATGTGCTGAATTTTTGTCCCGTGTCCTGGAAACACTTCTTCCTGTCATTTACATATCTCAGAGGTTTGTAGGCTAATTCAGCTCACAAGCATAGCAGAAACACCAACCATTCTTTTTTTGTTGCTAAATTTGTTTTCAGACAAAATACTTAATTGAATCAGCTCTCTTAGGGGTGAGCTGAATGAAGGAGTAGGACCCTTTGGCCAGGAGGGAAGGTGAGAAAGTGACTGCCTTTTTCAGCAGTGGGAAAAAACCAATAGTCACTCTGTGACTATGGTCAGACAATCTATTCCAGCTGCTGGAATGGACCATGTGACACATTGTTTAAGAAGTTACCACATAAAGTTACCAACCCTGGAGACTCGTCATTGCTCCATATACCCTCTCAGATTCTCTGTATTTCCTTTGACCACCCATATATAAATTTGGTAAGATAAGCAAGAGAAAAATGTAATTAAAACCTTTATTGAGAGAAGCTGTTGATACGAAACATGTTTAGTTTTGTATAATTAGGGCAAATCATAGCTATGTGCTGAAAGGCATAAAAAAGTTCAGATAGCACATTACACAGTCTGTAAGACACAGTCTTCAACATAATGAGCTTTTTGTCTGCTTATTTGTTTGTTTTTTAAATCAAAATACTATTTTATAGTATGTATTGAATCACTGGTAGCCCCAGGTTCCTTCTCTCCGTCCCTGCCAATCATCTGGATACTGGCACCAGGATGGATCTCAGCCTATGAAAATTAATAAATATAGGCCCTGGTGCAGCACAATTCTACTTCTGTTCACAGCAGTCCATAGTATTGACAGATCTTAAAAATCTATTAGTACAAAAATAAGAAGTATATCTACAGCCAAAATTGCTGCTGTGTCACATTGTCCTGAGGATATTTATCTGGTTGCATGTATAGGAGTGACAATAGTCTTTCTTGCACCTCCCCAAAAATCTGCCTTAAAAAAAAATCAGTAAGTATTTTAGTAATGAAATGAATGCCTAAAAGCAAGGCATTACATTCCTGAGTATGCATGCTTTTCATACTTCCTTTTTTCAAGATACTATAAGAGCAATAGTATGTTATTCGTGAATTGGATGGATGGGGTATAAAACAGCAGCAAAAAATATATACTTCAAATTACTGTGAGTAAAAATCGCAGTAAAGAAATAATTTATGGAAGAATAAACAGGTTTGCCTGTGAATCATTCTTGTCAAACTCATTCTATTCTGGGCATTTTCGTCACAGCCTCTTGTTTTCCTTGTGGGGGCCATTTCCCCCAGTCCTTCCCTGCAAGTTTCTATTCAGGAAACCTGTGGTTTGCTTAAGGCAGGATTAACACCTAAATTTAATCTATAGTAAAAAAACAGAGATGTATTTTGTATGGCTAACTGCATATAGAAAAGAATAATTTAGCAATTCCAAAAATAATTTATGTTGTAAATATAAATTAATTGATACTGTAAATATCTTAATACAAATTACTGAAACATGACCATTTAATCCTTGTCATATATGTGGACAGAAAAAGCAAAATGTCATATTTTACATGTTGATGAAAAATAAAATGGATAGAAGTAAGACACTGGGTACAGAAGTATTTATTATATGTAAAGACATTAAGCGGTGAGATCGTCAATTAATTAATAACTAATAAGCTGTTATAATCTTCTTCCTCATAAAGCCAACAGTATGCTCCCTTGGTCCCTTTTTAATAATTGAATAAGCCTTGGTTTAAAAGTTAATGCATTTTAGATTTGGTAATGTCAATAAGTGGGTATTCTCCTGCCTTGTTCTACTGCTGTCTAATTCACCGCAATAGTGCTGTACTTCACTAGCTTCCATTTTATTTCAAAAGTATGTGAAATTTATCATGAGCACACATTAAATGACGTGATTTTAGCTTCCTGCAATGGGCAAAGTAATGATTAAAAAATGTGTCTGCAACCTTATGGCCAGTTGGAGGGATGCCACTAATGTTTGAAAAATAATGGTGTTGCGTGACAGTTGTTATGATGGCAGGGGGTGATGTGTCAGTCATTTATTCCCTGTGGTAGTAATTTCTTATGGGAAAGCAAAGAAAGCATCATATGACTGGTATTTGTAAGTCTAACTTGTCTTATACTAACCAACTGGCTTTGCTTCCCTCTTGAGAGAGAGAGAAAAAAAATCAGTGTTTATTTGGACAAAGTGAATCTTATTAATTTTAAGGAAGAAGCATCCTGAATCCTGTATCCCTTATGTAAATTCAGGAGTGAATTTACCTTAAAGGAGAGTGCGCATATAATACCAGAAAGAAGTTATTCTAACATTACTTCCCTTTCCATTTTTGATTTGCATTTGGCAAAAAAACCCCAACAAAAACCCAATCAAAACGATGCTTGGAGTTTATTAATATACACCACTTTACATGCAACTTTAGAAGAGGATGCCTCTCAAGCTTTTATCATATTTCCCAGAGAGCAAAGGATAGTTATCAATAATACGTGTACGTTGTATTTTCCACAGATAATAATGATAAAAATATTAGTGTAAAAGTTCTCTTTTGCAATTTCCACACAAGAAATCTACAATGTCTCATGAACTTCACATTGGAACTACACACATGAAAGAACAGAAAATTGGTTGAGCTAGGATTTACTCAAAACATCCGCAACAAGAAGTCCACACAGTATATTCACTGAACAAATAACAATTTCAGCATACATGTTATCATTAGCCTAGGAGTTCATATTTCTCTGAAGTACAGTCAAGAGGAGAATGAGTCTTCTTCAAAAATATCATTCATAAGTTAAATGTGTGAATGTTGAACCAAAATAAAAAAAAATAACGCAAACAATATTTGACAGAAGATTAGAGTGATATAAAACATGAATGATTTGAACAGTAAAAAATAACCCAGTCATATTATTTTATGAACATACATGTTCACCTACAGATGAAGATCAATTAAACTGATTAGGGACACTTAATCACAAAGCTTCACAAACAATCCCTCCCAATAATTTCCCAGAAAGGTTTCGCAGTCTTCTTCTGAAGAATCACGCATATACTGAACCAAAGATTATATTTCATATCTTATTTAAGAGTGTTACAAAAATGAATTAATATTAGATATTCATTGTTTTTGAAATGGATTTAGATTTTGTTAGAAATTGAGCTTTTTGTGGGTTAATGGAGCAGGAAAAGCAGCAATCACAGTAGTAGGTCCTTGTTCTCATAAGCTATTATGTAGTTTGGAAAATAAATAACACCCAGTGTTTCTAAACACATAAGAAAATAGATTCACTACATTGACTGAATATTCTGTTACATAATAAAAGCAACCACAAGGAAGAAAATAATTAAGAGTGAAAACCTCTAAAGGTTAGTAAAGAAGAGAGTGGTTTAGATTGTAGAAAATAAAATTTTTCAAAGGGAGAAAGCAAAACCAATCTCACTGCCCCCAAGCTTCTTAACATGGTGTGATTTTTGTCTTATTAACTAGCACAATAGCAACATATAAACCCCATTATAATCTACCACCTTGACAACAATCCTTTCAGCTCTAGTCTCCTTGACAGAAATGTTTCCATCTCCAAGTCAAAACACAGCTGGTTGTTATCTTCCTAGCCTGGAGCTCTGATGTAAATAATCAAACCCTTTTTGGACACCTTTCTGGCTTACCATTTTCCACTGTATTGGACTCAGAGTTCTGGTTCCATAACTACCACTCCCTCTTCTACTTACCCCCTTCACAGTTTATCAACCTACTCTCATTTCCACGTACTCACCCTATCAATCAGCTTTGAACATGTTTTATTGATTGCTCCTTACAATCAGCTTTTGTATCAAAGGGAACGTGTGAATGTTTTTTACTAGGAAGAACAAGCTCAGAAGTGACAGAGAAGGAGTGCTCAAAATTCTCTGCAGTATGAGCTGGAAAAAATGCCATATCAATCCCAGTACCAATTCTAGCTGTTCAGCTTCCCTATAGCTGCTAAGCTAACTAACTGTAGAAAGTACTGATGTGAGTCACCCTCTTCAAAAATCTGTCAAAATCTTGGCCAAATATTTTGGACTAAATAGATAATTCAATTTCAGTGCAGTAAGGTGTTTTGGCAAGGAGCAGCAGCTAAAATGCTTTAAAATGAAAGAGATTTGTAGGTAAACCCATCTTCATCCCTCCTGGTTTCATTCATATGAGTTCATATGAGTCAGAAGACTCCTAAGAGATGTTGCCATTATATCCACCTGAGAGACAGGAATGGGAATTCTCTCACTTCTACTAAAGCTGAGGCAGAGCTCATGAGAACCTGCAGTCACAGAGCAGATAACGGGTTTCTTCAGAAGGTTCTGTGATCATTGAGAATTAAACTAATGTAATTTATATTATTCCCCTCTGTCCTGCCATCATCTATATCCTTCTACAGCTATATCAATGTCACTAACCATTAATGAACAGACTGGAGAAATGCTGGAGAAATTGAGTATGGAGCAGCACAGAAGACCTCAAACCCAGAGAAAACTGAACACGAATCTTTTCATAAAAGAGGGACGTGCTTATTCCGCTATGTGCAGTCACTACTCAAAAAGCTGTGTAAATGGCTCTGTAACTACATACAGGTTCTGGGAGAGTCCTACAATGCACAAACAATTGCTCCAATATGTGAAAGTCATGGGTTTGAATAAACAAAATCCAACCCTTCAGCTCCATACTCTCTCTAAGACAGAGGGAAAGACTATTAAAGGGAACATGGAACTGACAGGAAAGCAATTTCTTTCCTAATACAGGTAAACATTAATCTCTTTAGTAAATGGACACCAAGAGAAACACCCAGAGAAGTTATTTTTATTGTTTTATAAATCTAGCAGTTTTGAGAATCGGTCTGACTGTTATTTCATTATAGCTAACTGAAGCTCAAGTGCTGATTTCTGACATAGCTATCATGTCCTCCTTTGAAAAACTGCTTTCATTTTAGCTGTTCATCTTTGATCAACTGATTGTATCAAAAAAGGGGTTCAGCTTGGGTTCAGCTGAGGAGTAGAGCAGAGGAAATCCTGTGTATGTTTGTTACACAGCTACCAGAAGTGATAGCAGGCTATTTTAAGCTCTTTTAACTGTCAACCAA
Source organism: Manacus vitellinus (assembly GCF_001715985.3). Taxonomy (NCBI): domain Eukaryota; kingdom Metazoa; phylum Chordata; class Aves; order Passeriformes; family Pipridae; genus Manacus; species Manacus vitellinus. Next base: position 1,153,759 of record NW_021940517.1, on the reverse strand, counting down.
TTCTACTTACCCAGCTTGAAATCTTAGTACTTATGGTTCAGTTTATGCTGCTGCTGACCTTTACAATCAAGGAAACTGGAAGACAACAGGTGTCAAGTATACAAGGATGTATATTATATCTAAGTGAAAATAGTTACATAAAAACGATCTTTGTTGTTTCTTTGTTTGAAAACTGTGAATGACACCTATTGATAATAATAATGTTTTAATTTGACTCTCAAAGTCCCTAACTACAAACATTTTGATATCTCTTATATTAAACATACTGACAGACATTTGAGGAGGGAAAAGAATTTGAATCAGGGCAGTTGTTAGATCAGGTGTGAAAGGCTGTTTATAATGTTTAAAAGCAGAATGTAGTTAAACATTGTTAAAAAATGTACTACAAGGGAATCTTGGATGCTGACACAAAATAATTGTTTTAAAAAAATAATATTTTCTCAGCACACAGTGGTTAAACTTCTCCCAGGAAAGGAACCATACATTCAAGAAGACTGAAAATATGCAAACCAAGTAATTGCATTGCTCTAATAGTTCCATGTTAAGGGTATCTTTTTCTTCCATTAGATTATCTCTTTCCTATGGTTAACCAGTGCAGGCTATCAATTAGGTCATAAATAACCTCATCCCAGAATATCTGCTATGCAGTTAAGCTAATTACTTGATTGCAGGCAGCCCAAACCTCAAGTGGATGTTCCCCTCTACAATTCTGGCAAAGGCTTCAGGAGTTCCTGGCTATGTTATATAAAAATTTAACACACTCCTTACCAGAGATCAAGTGGAATTATAAACACTGCAGCAGGTTTGATATTGCAGCAGATTATTACTGTAGGGTTTTTTTGCTTTTATTTCAGTTCATAGTAGCCCAATACTACTGTTAAATCCTTAATTCAGAGTGGAAGTCTCCAAAAAACTAGCTGTTTCAAGACCTAAAATAGTAATTATTAAAATACTGTATTTACCACAAATGACTGGGAGGTAATTTTAATGATCAAACTTAATTTCATAACTGATATACAAAATGGAGTAAATATATTTTTTTTTATTCCCTACAAGTTGCTCATTAATACTACTAAACAGATGTATCTCTCTTTATGCTGAGGATGAAATAAATTATTTTCACACTTAAAAGCACGTAAAAATGGACTTTGACTCCCTTAAACAGTAGGTAAGCAAAGAGTCTTTCAGTAGGTATATACTTTTAGTCAGAAAGAATAATAACCTGCTTACCTTGCTGGCTTTCATTATTGGATGTGAAAAGCGTTTTTACCAAAGGCATTATAAATGGGAGTGCTTAAACACAGTGTCTAAATATCATGATACTTGTTCCTGTGATACCATGTGTGTGGTATAAACACAAACTTACACCAAATTTGTACTGATTTCTGCTACTGATTTTATCACTTCTCACTGTCTTGTACATATCATGCCTAACTTCTGAGCATGAGGTGAAGTGCACTTCTTTTGCTCACTGTTCCTATTTCAACTACCAATATTTCTCATTTCTTCATCTTAAGAATCAGCTCAAGTGTTTGAGCTGGATACAGGCAATTGTTAAACACTGGCCAAACTCAACCATTAATGTGTTCAACCTATTCAACCTACTATGAAAAAAAATAAACTGAGAAGATTTCTATTCTAGCATGCAGAGTATTTATATGAAAGAGACTACTGGTTGATGGCTAAACTATCGAGTATATAAGACTAATTTCAGCTGCAACTTATCATTGAGTTCCCTTTAAATGTTTCTTTGGGCCTGAACTCATTTGAATATCAAAAGAAATATGTTGTGATATTTTGACAAATCATCTTTTTTGAGGAGTGAATGAAAAAAAACTTTAGCAGCCTGAAAAACCTGACATTTGGCACTAGCGTATGAGGTTTTAAAATGCCAGAGTTCATATGTCTATTTTTAGATATACTTAATTAAATAAGTCTTTTGAGACAGAAGACCATTTCATCAGCAATACTAATTTTCTGGGTTTATAGTTTTTTAACTGTAGAAAAATTCAGTATTATCTTACCTGTTTAAAAGCAGTGATAAAATGCAGCCTTAACTGACTCAAACTGATTAAAAACTTCTTAAGCAAGAAGAGCTAATTAGAACCTAAAGGTCATGAATAAACGCCACAGTGATTGTACCCTACTACTTCCTTCACAGCATTTTCCTTAATATACTGGAAAAACTTCCACTGAGGTTCTCACTGAGTTGCTAAGCCCAGTTTCAATCTGTAAACATTCTGCACACAGTAATTTGCATTAGTTCCACATAATGTACAGCAGCATTAATTGAGTGGATAGCGTCTGTACATCTGTTAGCTATTAGTCTTTAATTCATTAGATCTTTATCATTTACCTGAGCAGCCCATCAAGATCAGGGAAAGGAGACCTTGGCTCATGTCATCTGTAGAACAGAACAGCCTGGAATATTTAATTCTCTTGTGTATGCCCAGTTACTTTATATGAACAATGTTCTCACAACTTTTGGTAAAGGACTTTGAAATTGCTCTTTTGTGTGAACTACACATTCAAAAATTATCTATCTCTTATCTGTGCAACTGCTGTGAAACTATGGCAAATACCATGAGAGCTGTTTTAAATTACAATGCGCCTGGGATCTTTTTGATATGGCTAACTGAACTGCATTCCTCCAATTCCTTCAAGTTGCCTTCAAGTTTTGGCCCAATACAGAGCTGACAAAAATTGTTATTAGAACAGTATATTTACACAATCCAGTTGATTGCTGTGCTTATTTTTCTTTGGCAAGTCATAGATTTCAGTTTAAACGACCCCAGTGCTTCTAGTTCAGCATCATCCTTTAGTAAGTATCCATCTCAGAGGTAATGAAATTTAGACGACTATAAAGATTTTTCCCTGATTTGAAAAAATGCTGAAAAATGTTATTTCACAAACAGTGCAACAAATAATGCAACAACTTGCACTGTATATTGCATATATTGATTTCAAATCACCTCTCCATCCTCCAGATTTGATGGTGAAGTCCTTTGGCAAATTATCTCAAATAATGTCCATCTTGAAATTGAGTGTCACAGACACTTTTAAATATTTATACCAGTATTACTTTGGGATGAATTCTACTCACCCTCATGGAAAGACTGTGGCTCTTGCTGGAATCCCACTGACCTGAAAAGTTTTCCTAAAACGTGCAAAGTTCTCTTAGATTGAGGAAATTTCAGGATTGTCACTATATATCTTATTAAAACAGGTAATAATTGTGAGAAGAGGCTTTCAACAAAGAAAATGTATTCGATCAATGAACCAGAAGATGAATGATTAGTCATTCTTACTAATTAGCAGAGCTAAATTTATGTTTGCACTGACAAATTGAGTAAGGAGCCATACATATTTGTTATATCTCTTGGCTACAGACATGGAAAGAGATACAAGTGGCACAATAACTAGGTTTCAGCATATTACATCAATATGCTGAAACTACGAGGGAATGGCTTATATACTACAAATTAACAACAAGACCTAAAAAAATAATAATTCAAATTACATCAATTCTTGGCTTCACAAAATAGCATAAAAAAGAATAATTTTCACACAGGCTACAGATAGCTACACAAACAAGCCTGACTCTTCCCAGGAAAGTGATGCTATCAATGACTTATCTACACGGGTAGGCTTTGCTCAGCCATGTAGTGCCAGACAGCTGATGGCACATAGTAGCTGCATGCAAATGAATAGCACATTTTAATTCATGATGAGTAATTTCTTGCAGGCACAGAGGAACTTTCTCAGAACTACATGTTTACTATAAATTAGGCTATAGCTCAAGTCCTGTTGTATCACTGGTCCCTCTGGGAGGGATCGTGCAGCCTAAGATAGAAATTTTACGAAAATTATCTGGGTGTCATTGCAATTCCACAATATGATTAAATTAAAAAAACCCCAACACACACACACACAAAACAAACAAAAAAACCCCCAAAAACAAAACCACCAAACCAACCAACCAACCAAAACCCAAACCCCCATAATTAATTATCCCCCAAATCAACTTTTTATGTTTGTAAGGTACAGGAACAAAACAGAATTCTATTCTATAGTGCTGGCAATTATGGATGTCCAGTTAGGTGGACATCGCAGTACACTTGAAGCTGCACATCTGCAAGCCAGTGCACTTCTCTGCAACTTTTGGCACAATTTTTACATGAACACATAGTCCTGTCTTCGAAGATGTCTCAGCAGACAGAAAAGAAAGTGAGAGGAACGAGGGAAATAAGGAAGAAGAGGGCATGGAAGGCTGACTATTACAAGATAGTGACAGAGAAGATAGGTTGCCTTTCTGAGAAGGAAAAGCAGCAGCCAGGACTGGAAAATAATGAACAGAACTTTAAAAGCTCATATGCCAGCTCATGCTTCAGTGATTTTCTCCATAACAATGCATTCTGAACATTTTAAAGGCTGAAAGTATAGCTGGCAGTAAAGATGAGACACAGTCCACTTCAGAGAGAACTTGGCTGATTTTATACATTGGCTACTGTACAGTTGAAAAGCTGAGTTATTGTTAGCCCTGGCATCTGCACTAGCTTTCAAAGGAAAGTGCAGGTTGATGTTTATGCCCTGTGGCAAAATCTGGCTTACTCCATCATAGTTTAGAGGTCTGATCTTTGTTCTTGGACTTCCTGTGATTCATTTTCATACTTTAATTTTAATGTGGTATTGCAACTCTGATTCCAATTATAGTCAGGCTTAGATATGTCTTTATCATAACTAGAAAATGTCTCTGTTGTGATTTCTTGTCTTCAGGGCTTCTGGACTTCTGACTCTCCTGAGGACAAATAAATGTAGGACTTCTGCATAGGTGCATCTAAAAAGATATCAAAGCATAGTATATGACTAAAACAAAGTCTGAGCTACACTGACTCCAGGCACAAGCAAGTGCAAATATGCCAAGCCTTGCTGCCAACTCTAAAAGAGGTGAGTGATATTCAATCAGCTTCTCCCAAAGTAAATACAGACCACTCAGATAAAGCTAATAAACACACCAGATCACAGTAATGAACCTCTTGCTAAGGACAAGAAGCAGTATGGCACAAAACCCCCAAGACTTGACAAATTCACATTAATTAGTTTTGACACGAGCCTAGAATCCTTAGAAAACCGTAGGTGGGCCTATAGTCTCAATAGTGTAAATAATGCTACTTATTAGTCTTTATGTGTTTTACCGGAGTTTCACTTATGGTTCAGCACCTCCATTGTGTAAAGTCCTACAGGTAAAAAAAAACATTCCATGTCAAAGAGCAAATAGATATGTGGTGGATAGAAAGTAGAAGCCTAAATGTTCACCATGGATGCACACATCACTTAAATGTAAAAGTACTGACATAAGAGACAATGCTGATTCCTATCATAGCGTTACTTCAAATTGACTTTGCATTAAGTTTTACATAAATCACAGCCAGTCTTTTCAAACCCTCACCATTATACAATTTACTTCAGCTTTGATTTTGAATTTAATTCAGTATCATGTTTTACTGATACAGTCTGGTCACAATGAAAGGCTGACTTATAAAACTAAGATCATTCTGAATTTTTAGAGTATCCTCAAAACCTTTCACAGAATCTATTGCATCATTTGGGTTTTGTTCCATTTGCTATTATTTTTAATTGTTTTGCATTATTGAGAGTCAGCTGCAGTAACAAAACTCTTTGATGCTGATAGGTGCTAAGCTCTTACTGATGTCAGCAGGAGATACATGGGATCAGCACTCCTCAGGTTTCACCCTACGGTCTTCATTGGGTTGACAAATATAGCCACAGCCTGTGGGAGGAGGAACCTTTGCAAATCTCTGCAGTTTCAAATATTACAGCAATGACAGTCTTTAGTACTTAACAGAGCTCAATTCTCTGAAGAAGATCAAAATTCAAATTATGGCTTTGTAATAAGCTTCATATTTGGAGCTTTGGAGCTCAAATTCTTTGGTACTATAAAAACAAACTGCTAATACCACCCTACAGTGTTAAGAGAAATTATCAGTCATCAGAGAATTTTTCCCAAAATCTAACATGAAAGATGTGTAAACACTACCTTCAGTAGTTGTTCTCTAAAATGTTTAGGATATTTTTTTCATCTTGCAGATCTCTTCAAACCAAAATAAAATTTAATTAAACAAAACCCCCATCTGCTTTTAAAGAATAAATAAATAAATAAATAAATAAATAAATAAAGCTTGTGTTTTGTTTATTAAAATAATAGTACAATTTTGAGGAATAAATGCAGTAACTTTGACAATAACATAAAGTATTGTCTCTTGCTTGGTATGACACTGAAATGTCTTGGTTTTGCTCATGCACAAAGTTGTAATATTATCATTTATTACATTTTTTCATTTTCTTGTTCTTTGTAGAGGAAAAAAAAAAGTTATAATGACCAATAAAACTACCACCTCAACCCAGACATTGTAAGTATTACTTTCTGGAACCAATTTTTGATGAAGATGCCTGTGACCAAATGTTTGGAAAATGGTATCGTGTTCCAGGATGTTGTATAATGATGCTTAAGGTTCTGCTCCTCTCACAGGCCTAGGTGTCAAATGTGCTCCATTCTTCATGATTTTCTGGTTACATAGCAGTCCTCAGACAGCCATTTAAACTTTCCTTTAAAGCATATTTAGTGTTATGTCCCCTGATAAATGGGTTTATTTCCTATTAATGGGTTCTATAAATATCATATTGGCTTGTTAAAGGCGAAATCTTCCCGTTTTAGCATCTAAGTAGGATGCTTCTTTATAGAAATATTATAATACAAGTAAGGATAGAGAAGGGACTGTTTAGTTGTTCAGATCTCAGTGGTGTAACCTGTCCTCTGCTAAGTTTTCCAAAGTTTATCTCCTCTAGCTTTGGAAGTCTTAGATGACTGTTCCTTCAGTCAAACTGAAATACCAGAACAGTAAGGAGTATTTCCCTAATTTCAGTCTCATGTATCCTTTTTTAAATTTCATCCCTTCACTCATCATTATAGCCCCATGGCATCAATCTTTTCTTGATGTGTATGAAATTCAAATATTTGTAAGCTGAAGGCTTACCTTTTCAAAAGTATTCATATAGTCTTTCTTCATGTATAAGTTCCTACAGCTTCTAAGGATTTTAATTGTTTTCTTTAGGTAGCCTGTATTCAAAAAGTTTGTGTTTTATTCTGGTGATCTGAAGTCAAGAAATATTCCAAAACATAGTGACACCAGATGCATACATGAGGGACTATGGCTTTCTTAGCTCTTTAAAGGCTTTGTCTATACAAGTTGAATCAGCGATTTTTGTCCTCTGCAGTACATTGAAAATTATTTATTGTCCACCATCACCCTGGTTTGTTTTGTCATTGCTGGGTTTTAGACTGTTCCCCACTGTCACTAATTGCAGAAAGGCAGCTGGATAGAAATGAAAACATGTAAAACTGCAACAACTTTCCTTTTGTTATCAAATCTGAAGGGCACTACTGGAGCTGAAAAAATGAATAATACCACTCTGGGACTCTGTGTGAATACAGTACCAGAAGATGCATTACTTCAGTGCATTTCCATAGCTGTTTCTATCGGCCAGCATCTGAATAAGCCCTAACTAAACTATTGCTGCCTTTCCCAAGATGTGTGCAGGCACATAACAGCAGATATGCCAACTGTTCTTTCTCCGAAATGTCACCTTTTTACTACTGCCATGGTACAGTGACTGCTGGCAGTGCAGCAAAACAAAATTTGCACTCTGTGCTGGTTGGGGTAACTTGGTCTGATACGCACTGCAAACTGTAATTGAAAATGAGTATCTCACATCCTGAATTTCACATTATCTACTGCCCAGCATTAAATAAGTGATGTGTCTCTTCAATCTTATGTGGCTCCTTGCAAGAGGCTATTTTTATTACTAAAGATCACCAATGTAAAAAAATATTATTGGCTCAGATATATTGTACTTGTGTCAGAATTAGTCATCAACAAATCATGCAGGCAGAAATGGAGTTATAGAATCATGTATCCAGAGAACTAGGTCTGTATCTGACCATCTATGTGTTTTACAGGGCTATGTAGAATGTGGTATTTAGCTATGAACAGAAGTCAAATTGGACAATCTACTTGTGCTTTCTGCCCTAAAGAATCACACTGAGGCATGGCCTTGCTTCCAGTATAAAAAAAACCCGTTAATTTTAGTGTGAGGTATCTTTAAAAAGAGCAACATAAAATAATCAGTTGTACACACTGAAAGGGTGTAGCTTGATCAACAGGAGACAATGCCAAGAAACTATGAGAAGCACAGATCAAAGATAAGAATGGAAATCATAGCAGATAAAGGAAACTACAAAAATATTTTCAAAATAGCTCATAGATATTGAACTGAGGAAAACTGCAGCTTCTGAATGGTTTCTTTAATTCTGAAAAAAAGAATAAAAGCATTTAGAACCCAGCAATTAGAGTTGGTTAACCACAACTTTCATTTACCAACATTGTAATGACTTAATTAACAGAACAGTGACAAAGGCAGCTTAGTTTCTGGTTTGGACAAAATACTGGACTTTAAACTTCAGTTTTGGTCATCCAGAAACAAGCTATATATTTTACTGAATTCACTGAATAGATTCTGGTGAAACATTTTGGTACAGCATAAACTGCACAGCGAAAGGGATGCCCCCTTTCTTCAAACATGCTCAGGAAATAGGGAACATTCCCCAGGACACTGAATACCACTTTCAGTTCTCGATAAACTGTCACTGAACTGTCCATGAATTTACACTGATCACCTTTAATGAGACCTACTTTTGAGTAGGAGAAGTTCCGAATCTAGTATTTAATTTAATTTGCCTGGATTTGATACTAACATATCAGTGGAGAGACTGCAGAATAGAATGAGAGCAATACACTCTTCAGTGTAACCTTTATGCTCAGATTGTCTTACTTTTCCATGTAATGTGCTGGCTCAGAATAATGGAGAGAACTGAGCCCATGTTTCTCTGCTATAATGAGCAGAAACTGTTGGAAAACAAATTGGTAATACTATTAATTCCTTGTGCCTCCTGTCTGGCAAGGATTCGCAGGAAAAGTCCATAGCTTCATTACTTTGGTTTTGTTCATAATATGGTACATTGAAATGAAACTTGTTGACCTGATTAAACCAGTATCTAATTCACTCTTAAATACTTTTTCTTCCATTTTTTCCATTTATCTATTGAGCCAAAAATTATTTTTCTGTACTTCTTTAGTAATGACTACTGTAGATGAGTCAGATCTAGTCTAACATTATTTATTTGCTAATTAGTACAAAAATTCCTAGTAAAAGTAACTAATCTCATTAAGATTTTAGCATACTTTTGAAAGCAGCATTTTTAAATGTACTGAATACTGAATACTCCAAAACAGTAGTATTTCCTCTTTAAAAGGCAGAAGCCAGGGTTTGTAGTCAAGGAATTATTCACTCTACAAAAA